>NW_026875118.1:0-16996 GCF_032173495.1 Musca vetustissima
CCAGTCGCACAATCACTTCCTCTTGCTGCTAGCACCGGCTCTGCTCCTTTGCCCGGTTTTCAACTTTGCAATTATGTGGAACCTGGTCAGCCAGGACCGTTGAAGGACAACGTGTACTATTCCTATAGCGGTTCGTTGACCACACCAAATTGTGGTCCAGTCAATTGGATTGTTGATGGCGTACCTAAAAGAATTTCTCGAGGAGATTACAACTCGTTCGCTGGTTTGAATGGGGTCGGCGGAAATCCAATTTGTACGAATGTACGATACCAGCAAGATCTCTACGGTCGCGAAATCGCTAAAAATTGGTATTAATTGCAATATGAGTTAATAAGGCACTTGCAGTTTATATATATATATATATATATATATTAATCAGCATATCCTTGGATTGCCTATACATTTATGTTTATTGTTTAATGTTTATTGTAAATAAAATAAATTATTTTCAAAACTAATTTCATTATCTATTATTGGTACTGCTATACCAATCGAATTAGTTGTGATTCGAAATCACAAAAATAAAATTGTGATAATAGGGGTTTTTCCTAATTTGCGGCAGATATGATCTCCTGACCTGTTACTGGAAATTTTTCACAGCGTACCGAATTGAGTGTAGTGTGTAAATTTTTGACTGATATTAGCTAAGATTTTGATATAGCCTCATACATATTATCGACCAATTGCATTTAAATGGTCCGATTTCGACGAATTTTTCAGTTGTTTTTCATTTTGTTCAGATTGATATGTAGGTCCACATATATTGTTTTTGTCTGATTTTATGCTAATTGCTGTATGAGGGAGGAGGCCGGCACTCATATATAATTTTGTACGATTTTGTGTATAGGGTACACCACACCGAATGGCATGTATATGGATTGATTGTAGTCGGTCTACATATTGTGGCGTAGGGTATCATGAAGTATCACATATTGTGGCGTAGGGTATCATGAAGTCGATCCCGCCCATCTTTAGTTTTTTTAATGGTCTGTGTTGTGACTATTTTCTGACAGAATTACCGAAGCTAATCCTTTGGCCGGCAGATGCGCACGATAAATCTCGAAGGAAGTGACCGATTTCATCCAAAATGTGCACATCATAATATTTCTTCTAAACTTTGTTCAAGATCGAACATTGGGAATATCGGACCATTTCTTCTGGTACCACATGGACACAATGGTCAAAATGGTTAAAAATTTTATTTGTACACCCTATTATCTGTACCAAGCCTAGATCAAGTCCGAAAATGGGACCCAGTTTTTCGTCGTGGATTTTTTAGAAATATTTTTTCGGGGACAAGCGTGGATTTTTCAAATATTTTTTTGCGGTCTATAGACAAGCGTGGGTAATTAAAATTTTTGCCGTCTAAAGACAGACGTGGATTTTTTAAAGTATTTTTCGGGGTCTAAAGACAGGCGTGGAATTTCTAAAAATATTTTTTGGGGTCTAAAGACAGGCGTGGATGTTTTAAAACTTTTTTTGTGTGCCTAAAGACAGGTATTGTTTTTATACCCTACACAACTATGCCGTCAGGGTATTATAGCTTTGTGCAGCCCCAAGAGTTTGTATCGCCGCGAAATATTGGCCCTAGACCCACCTTTAAGTATACCGATCGTCATATCTCGACTAGCTGAGTCGATCTAGACATGTGTGTCCGTCCGTCCGTCTGTCCATTATAATTTTTAAACACGATACAGGCCACAGTTATGGACCAATCTTCACGAAATTTTGCATGTCGGTAGGATTCGGCCCAATGAAGACCCCTATTGTTTTTGGAAAAGATCGGTTAATATTTAGGGGATGAAATGGACTAAAAACTTTATTTTTGTCGGTTTTTCTGGTCGCTCCAGAGACCGCAATTATGGCCCAAACACCGCGAATTTTGGCATGGAGAAGGGGATCGGGCCAAAGAATAAGTATGCCTGTTTTGATAAAGATCGGTCAATATTTAGCGGGTCAAATGGACCCTGACTTTTGTGTGAAAAATGACAAAATTTGTATTCTATACCGTATATATTTACTCCTGAAGGACATAGACCCAAAATGTTGATAGTATATCAAAGAGGAGTGGTTGACCTTTAAATCGATACCAAATATATTGTCGTATGTACCCGGATGTGGGAGTTACACATAAATATTTACAGGTGGTTACGTATTCATATATTATTTAGTAACCCATTACCGCACTAAAGGGCGGAAATATAGAGCTGATCCCTTTGAAATTTTCCATGAGGATCCAGGTATGGTCAAGGACAACGCCCATAACTTTCGGTGGTGATCAGATAGTAGTTTTGGGATAAAGTGGACGAAAACTTATTTTTTTGTGTAATTTGAAGTCGATCTATAGGCCACAATTGATAGCCGAACTTCACAACCCAAAGGGTGAAGGGGATCTAGACAAGAAAAGCTGTACTGAATATTAGTAATATTTGTTGACCTCTAGTCCGTCAATAGGGTGCAAATATCGCGAAATATTGCCCAACCTCAGAACGTAAATCCACAGAAAGTTAGACTTTCGTGGAAGTTGTGTAGGGTGTCATATGGTCGGCCCCGTCCGACTATACTGCTCCGCTCACTGGTTTTTTAATATTTTTTCCGAGTCGAAAGACAGTCGTGTTTTTATACCCTTCACCACACTGTGGAACAGGGTATTATGTCTTTGTGCATTTGTTTGTAACAGGCAAAAGGAATCGAGATAGACACATGGTTCCTTTTGAGAAAATGCATAGAATCACCTTCTGAGTCGATTTACACATGCCCGTCTGTCCGTCTGTTCGTCCCTGTATTTTTGTGAACAAAGTACAGGTCGCATTTATGATCCGATTTGTATGAAATTTGGCATAGGTCTCTTATTTGGCCCGAGGACGAACCCTACTGAAATTGGGAAAAATCGGTTCAGATTTAGATATAGCTCCCATATATATTTTCGTCCGATTTAAGGTAAATGGTGCTCGAAAGTCCCTATATATCTTTCGATTTGCACGAAATTTGGCACAGGGTAATTAATTAGGTCTAGAATGATGTGTGTTAAGTTTCCTGAAAATCGGTTCAGATATAGCTCCCATATATATTTTCGTCCGATTTAATGTAAATGGTGCACCAAAGTCCCTATATATATTTCGATTTGCACGAAATTTGGCACAGCGTAATGAAATAGGTATAGAATGATGTGTGTTAAGTTTCCTGAAAGTCGGTTCAGATTTAGATATAGCTACCATATATTTTTTCGTCCGATTTAATGTAAATGGTGCACCAAAGTCCCTTAATATCTTTCGATTTGCTTCTATATCTAAATCTGAACCGATTTAAAAAAAATAGTATCGGTTGCAGAATGACATGTTTTTTGATCCAATTTTATTTTATTTGTCCTTTAAAAATGCGACTTGTGTTAGGATTCATCTGTTGAATATACCCAAAGTGGTGAAGGGTATCATATAGTCGGCCCCGTCCGACTTTTTTCAGTTTCTGAAGACAGACATGTTTTTTTTTTAATTTTTTCGGGTTCTAAAGACAGTACTGGATTTTTTTTTTATATTTTTCAGGGTCTGAAGACAGGCATGGTTTTTTTAATAGTTTTTCGGGGTCCAAACAAAGGCGTGGATTTGTTGAAAATATTTTTTGTGTGTCTAAAGATAAGCGTGGATTCTTCAAAAATTTTTGTTTCTGTTCAGGGTCGAAAAACAGTGATGTATTTTTTTTTAAAATATTTTTTCAGGGTCTGAAGACAGGCATGGGGTTTTTTAATATTTTTTTCAGGGTCGAAAGACAGGCGTTGATCTTTTAAAAAATTTTTTGTGTGCCTAAAGACAGGCATATTTTTTCAATATTTTTAGGGTCTAAAGGCAGGCATGAGTTTTTCAATATTTTTAGGGTCTAAAGACAGCCATGGTTTTTAAAATAATTTTTAAGATTTGAAAGACATTCCTGGATTTTTTAAAATATTTTGCTACGTTCAATTCGAATTTAACCTGGAGCGACATCTATTGTATTTACATATACGAATATATAGCAACAGAATCTGAGCTATTATCATTGAGAATTATTCTTCTAATGCAGCCTAAAGTTATGTGTTCTCTTGGGCATACCTTAGGTTGAGTCGATAAGAATCAAGTAATTTTCAAGTGAAAGCACAGATGGCGCTACCAACTATTTCTTAACAAATTAACCAATTAATACATAGAGATAACCTTAATTTAGACAAGTTTTTATTATTTTATTTCTTTTTTCGGATTTTTATTATTTTACTGCCACATTATATATTTTTTTAATAAAAAATCAAACCCATATCCCAGATTTTGGCGTACATCTCATATTGAAGACCCGATCTATTTTCGGTAAGTATTTTGAACCTTTTAGCTTCATTCCCAATCTGCATGACTATGCTTTGGAGTTACGGGTTTTCAGAGGGTAGAAATGTAAAGATCTAAGTAGATATTGGAACGTCTGTTGTAATCAGGTTACCTTTCAAATGAATTGAGATATGTTCCATGATGGGCTATAGCATACAACGCTTAGGCATACAATTTTTTTTCAAAATGTGGCTTTAATTTGATATTTTTTGTTTCTTATTGGATTTTTAAATATTGAAAATTTGGCTATTTGTGGGAGAGGTACCAGATGAAGTGGGCCAATGGGTCCCATCTTCGGACTGGATATAGGCTGGGTAAAGACAATAGGTTGTACAAAACTTACTTCAAATCGGATAGTCAGTTTGCATGATATTATAAAATTAATGTTTAGCACAATTTTGACCACTTTGTCAGGGAGGTACCAGAAGGAACGATATTCCCCATTTTCGAACTTAAACTAAGTATGGAAGAAATATTATGATGTCCTAAGTTTGGATGAAATCGCTTACATAGCTTTAGATGAAATCGAGAGTTATCCTGAGCACCAGCCAGATAGACCGACTGACTGACGGACGGACTTTAGTAAATCGACTCCAAATTATGTAAAACGGATTTGATCTAAAAAAGTATACAACCAACATTTCGATGAGGCACATTTTTGCAGTGGCAAAGCGTATATAGCTCCCATTAGCCACAAGGCTGAGGGTATAAAAATGGGAACAAATTTTATTTGCCAAAAAGGAGGAATAACAAATTACATTAATTTAGGTTAAAAGATTCTACAAGGTTCAAAATACCTAAAATGAATCGGAAATTTTATTCAAGGCTATAACAACCCATTGACCTATATTGTAAAAAATCTTGCGAAGGAGTATGTTTACCCAGTAAGAGAAATGATTGCAGTCATTCCGGTTCGCTAATGACATTCCAATACCCACAATGAGACAGAATAATAGCCACCCTTCCTATCAATTTTTTTCAATATCGATTTATAAAATTCACATTTTGACGCTCGCTTTGTTAAGCGATTCTAGGAAATTTAAGTTTTTTCTTGGAATTTTCAATAACATCCACCCACCCTCGGCATAAAAAGGAATCGTTAAATAGCAGTATTTACGAAGGCAAATAGGAAATAAAGATACAAATGTTCGGCATTCCAGAAAACTGTATAACAATCTACAAAATATTTATTAAAAGTTCCGTGAAATAATCTAGGCATGTCTAAGATATTGTATAACATCTTCATTTCGGGTGTCATAAAAACACACACACCAACATATATCGACCCCTCAAATTATCGTTTAATTTTTCACATTCGAATTACCATTACCACCACTCACCCTCCTTCCCTACCTATCTCCCTCCCTCTTGAAGTTAATTTCCTTCTTACACATTATCGCCCGCCTCCGCAAAATGCAATCCCAACACCCAATCCCAATCCACAAACAACATCATCCTAACGTCTATTTTACCAATTCAAACTAGCCTCGTCGTACACTTCGATGATTGCCAGCAATTTTCGTTAATTTGCCAAATAATTTCAAGTTGTTATCGTTGTTGCCATCACGTCATCTCGTCAGCATCGGCAAACATTGTGTCGAATGAAATTGTTCGGTTCGGTTCTATGTTGTCTTGTCTATGCCATTCGGCAGAACAATGGCTGTGTCTGTTGTTTAGCTTAAAACTTGGCTGGGCAATCATCCAAATTGATTTTATCACAACATTTTTCGTAATTAAATAAAAAAAGAAGTTTTCGACTAAATGAAACTCCTGTGTTTGGAGAGAGAGAGAGACATTTTTTGGAAGTGGTGCTCGTTTGAGTTCCGAGAAAAAAATAGTTTCGAATAATGTGGTATAGAAACATATGATTAAGAAACAAAGTTCGTTTGTGCATTCTATTTTCAAGAAAATAATAAAAAATAGTAAGGAATGTTCATAAGTCGGAGGGGAAGGACAATGTGGAACTTTGGGTAAATACAAGATATGCTCCCATGAACCTACAGAAATACATATATTCCGATATAAAATCAGCATAACATATGTCATATCTAATTATTTTGGTTGAATTGATGGCACATTCAACCGACAAAGAAGGCATATCGTCTTTGGAGACCCATTGGGATGGAATCGAACATCGAACAACATATGTGGTCTATGTAGATATATGAAACAATTGTAAGCAATCCACGCACATGCAAATTATTAAAGGTTTGGATTTTTTATAACAATTTTTTTTCCAAAGCATATATAAGGCGTGGATTTTTATACCCTACACAACTATGTTGTCAGGGTATTATAGCTTTGTGCGGCCCCCAAATGTTTGTAACGCCGCGAAATATTGGTCCTAGACCCACCATTATGTATACCGATCGTCATATCTCGACTAGCTGAGTCGATCTAGAAATGTGTGTGTGTCCGTCCGTCCGTCTGTCCATTATAATTTGTAAACACGATACAGGCCACAGTTATGGGCCAATCTTCACGAAATTTTGCATGTAGGATGGGTTCTGTCTAATGAAGACCCCTATTTTTGGGAAAGATCGGTTAATATTTAGGGGATGAAATGGACCAAATACTAATACGCAATAATGGCCCGAACTTCGTGAAATTTTGCATGGAGAAGGGGATCGGGTCAAAGAATAAGCATACCTGTTTTGATAATGATCAGTCAATATTTAGCGGGTCAAATTGACCCTGACTTTTGTGTGAAAAATTACAAAATTTTTATTCTATAGCATATATATTTACCACTGAAGGACATAGACCCGAGAAGTTGATATTATATCCAAGAGGAGTGGTTGACCTTTAAATTAAGACCAATTATATTGTTGTATCTGCTCGCATGTGGGAGTTACACCTAATTATTTACAGTTTTCTCCGTATTCGTATATTATATTGTAACCCATTATCACTCTAGAGAGCGGAACTATAGCGCTGATCGCTTTGAAATGTTTCATGAGGTTCCAGGTATGGTCAAGGACAACGCCTATACTTTTCGGTGATGATCAGATAATATTTTTGGAATGAAGTGGACCGAAAACTTAATTTTTTGTGTTATTTTCGAGTCGATCTATAGACCACAAATGAAAGCCGAAAATCACAACACAACCCACGTTGAAGGGAATCTGGACAATAGCTGTACTGAATACTCGTAATATTCGGAAAATATGCCAGTGTTAGGAATAGGTGCTGTTTACCTCTAATCGGGCAAGAGGGTGCAAATATCACGTAATATTGCCCAGGCTCGGAATAAACATCCGCTGAAAATTTGAGTTCCGTGGTAGTTGTGTAGGGTATCGTATGGTCGGCCCCGTCCGACTATACTGCTCCGCTCACTGGTTTAAATTATTTTTCTAAATATTTTTTTCAAGGTGTGGATTTTTTAAATATTTTTTTCCAAGGCGTGGATTTCTTAAATACTTTTTTCCAAGGCGTGGATTTTTTAAATATTTTTTTCAAGGTGTGGATTTTTTAAATATTTTTTTGGCATCTACAGAAGGCGTGGATTTTTTAAATATGGTTTTTCCGCATCTACAGAAGGCGTGGATTTTTTAAATATTGTTTCTCCGCATCTACAGAAGGCGTGGATTTTTTAAATATTTTTTTCCAAGGCGTGGATTTTTTAAATATTTTTTTCAAGGTGTGGATTTTTTAAATATTTTTTTCCAAGGCGTGGATTTTTTAAATATTTTTTTCCAAGGCGTGGATTTTTTAAATATTTTTTTCCAAGGCGTGGATTTTTTAAATATTTTTTTCCAAGGCGTGGATTTTTTAAATATTTTTTTCCAAGGCGTGGATTTTTTAAATATTATTTTCCAAGGCGTGGATTTTTTAAATATTATTTTCCAAGGCGTGGATTTTTTAAATATTTTTTTCCAAGGCGTGGATTTTTTAAATATTTTTTTCCAAGGCGTGGATTTTTTAAATATTATTTTCCAAGGCGTGGATTTTTTAAATATTTTTTTCCAAGGCGTGGATTTTTTAAATATTTTTTTCCAAGGCGTGGATTTTTTAAATATTTTTTTCCAAGGCGTGGATTTTTTAAATATTTTTTCCAAGGCGTGGATTTTTTAAATATTTTTTTCCAAGGCGTGGATTTTTTAAATATTTTTTTCAAGGCGTGGATTTTTTAAATATTTTTTTCCAAGGTGTGGATTTTTTAAATATTTTTTTTACCCAAGGCGTGGATATTCTAAATATTTTTTTCCAAGGCGTGGATTTTTTAAATATTTTTTTCCAAGGCGTGGATTTTTTAAATATTTTTTTCCAAGGCGTGGATTTTTTAAATATTTTTTTCCAAGGCGTGGATTTTTTAAATATTTTTTTCCAAGGCGTGGATTTTTTAAATATTTTTTTCCAAGGCGTGGATTTTTTAAATATTTTTTTCCAAGGCGTGGATTTTTTAAATATTTTTTTCCAAGGCGTGGATTTTTTAAATATTTTTTTCCAAGGCGTGGATTTTTTAAATATTTTTTTCCAAGGCGTGGATTTATAAAATATTTTTCCGAGGCCTCCATGAGGCGTGGATTTATAAAATATTTTTTTCCGAGGCCTCCATGAGGCGTGGATTTATAAAATATTTTTCCGAGGCCTCCATGAGGCGTGGATTTATAAAATATTTTTTGTCCGAGGCCTCCATGAGGCGTGGATTTATAAAATATTTTTTTCGAAGCGATTTAGAGTAGATTTTTTACACCGAGAATGGGAGGTCCCCTTAAACAAGATAAAACTGTAGTAAAGAAGCTGTTATTAAGCCATATAATTTCGTTGACCAAGCATCACATTACATTAAATTGATAATTGTATTGCACCATTCTCTCAGAATTTTTTTGACGTCCATTTCACATCGACCGTCTCCAAATAATTGCTGCTCTCTGAATAAATTATGACTTTACTTCAAAACTGTTACACATCCTGCTGGTCCTTTCAAAATTAAACTCCTTCGTTCATGAACGAACATTTTATATTCAAGACACATAGCCTGATAGCAAAAGTAAATAAATCTTCAATGTTGTTTTCACATTGAGGTGACAGTTTTACAAGAATTTCACACTTCATTGCAAAACGTTTACGCAATTTTGCTATGGAAGGAGCTCTTGGCCTATATATCCCACACAATAGGATGGATGATAAATTCGTTGTACCCACAATTTTCTATTGTCATTTTTAGTTGAGTTTTGCCTTTTGTAATTTACAAGTAAATGTAAAAAATATATATGTATATATTTTTGAAATCAAACACGTTGTCAAGTGGTATTCAATGTTTGACTATTTTTGTAAATTTATATATTTTAAGCATGCCCTCTTCATGTTGTAATAATATACATATGATAAATTGTATATTTACAAGCATACGTCCTGAAATTTACAGCTTTAAGCAGCTCAGTATAGTCGAATGTCTGGGCGACCATGTAAAAATTTTTAAATATTTAGAACAATTGTCATTAAAGACAATGGTCCGTTATTTGGTCCTTTTTGTTGATTTTCTAAATTTCCGAAACCAACTAACTCCAATTAGCAAATATTGATTTTCCTTATTTCAAGATCTTACATATATTTATTTTTAAACACACAAATTTTAAATATTTTTTTACAAAACCTTCTCAGTGGGCAGACCTTATTCACCAAATACACGTTGGGATTTTTCGTCTATCTATAGGGCTAAAAAATTACCTGCTTGTAGTCTTCGTTGTCTAACCTTAATGTAAGCGTCCGCAACCACCTAAATCCTGCATCAACTCCCGTTGAATGCCTACTGTTTTCAAATTTGTAATAAATATAACGAACGAGAGGTGACAGTGCATCCACTTAGCATTCCAACACAGACCAATCTCGTTTGGACTTGACTCGAATGTCATATCTAATATCATCATATCTTAGGACCTCACTTACCTATTACCCTTGATATATTTTCTATTGTCGAACATCGCAGAATGCTAGACAGTTGCTGATTACACTATGCGACAAGATTTAACGTTTTTAACGTTTTAATGGTCTATTCTCAATTTTAACCGTTTCTTGTCATTAAAACCGTCTATACATTTCAATAAATTCAGTATTCATTCCATATGAGGTACTGTCGTTTGAATTATTTTCTAAAACTATAGTTATCCCAATCATGTCAAGAAATAAAAAATTGCACGGGACTGACTATGTGATACATCACTTTGGTTATATAACAGTAGCATGTATGGAGGACCATTGATATGAAATCGAACTAAATTAAATATGTCATCGGTATCGGCGAACAACTGCAATCCATAAATATATGAGTCGGCAATATATGCAAAAATCTACCAGACTTAGAGTTTTAGTGTGTCACTTATATGAAGCCATTTGGTATGCATATATATATATATATATATGGAACATTGATAAAAATGTCATCAAAGTCTGAGAAATGTTATTTATTTCGTCACGCCATTCTAGACCCGTTTCGATACGCTATGCAAAATGTTGTGTCAATCGGGTCCTTGGTGCACCAAATCAGACGAAAATGTAAATTGGACCTACATCTTAACTTCATCCTGTTATGACAAAAATTAGCACACTTCATTTTGGAATCAATTCTGTACGATATCCATAATTTCCTCCTTATCCATCAAATTTTGGTTGTTTTCTTATATGGGATATATATCTAAATATGAGCTGGTTAAACTTTGGGATTTATTAGCTATGAAAAAAAAAAATAATTTATCCGGAATATTCGAGGTTGCTAATTAGGCTGGAATATTCGAAACTATGGACTAATATTGAAAATATTCTGTGAAGAACTTATTTTTACCATCAAGATCCAAGAATGGAATATTACAGCAATTTCAATTGGAAAAGCCGACAAGATCGGTGGGCGTGACCTTTATATGGGCGCCAAAATATTGACCTATTTTAAGGAGAAAAAAACCACAACCCCATTCTGGATTTTGAATTTTCAATGGGCTGGTATATGAACACCAGTGCTTGTTAACTTGTGCAAATTTGCACATACATATTTAAAGATTAAAAAGTGAAGACAAATAATTTTAAAAGTTTTGTTGTTGTTTCTTGGCGGATCTTTGATTTTCATACCCTTCACCACACAGGGTATCATGTCTTTGTGCATTAGTTTGTAATAGGCAAAATGAATCGAGATAGACACATGGTTCCTTTTGAGAATATGCATAGAATCACTTTCTGAGTCCGTCCGTCCGTCCGCCTGTTGATGTTAAATTGTAATTAAAAGTACAGGTCGCATTTATGATCCGATTTGGATGAAATTTTGCACAGCTCACTTATTAAGCCCAAGGACGAACCCTATTGAAATTGGGAAAAATCGGTTCAGATTTAGATATAGCTCCCATATATAGTTTCGGCCGATTTTACGTAAATGGTGCACCAAAGTCCCTGAAAATTATTTGATTTGCACGCATTTTCGCATAGCGTATTGGATTAAGTCTAGAATGACGCTCCCATATATAGTATCGCCTGATTTTAGGTAAATGGTGTACCAAAATCCCTATATATCTTTCTATTTGCACGAAATTTGGTATAACCTACGGAATTATGTCTAGAATGGTGTATGCTAAGTTTCGTGAAAATCGGTTCAGATTTAGATATAGCTCCCATATAATTGCGGCAATGTAAATGGTGCGCCAAAGTCCCTGAAAATGATTTGATTTGCACGAATTTTGGCATAGCGTATTGAATTAAGTCTAGAATGACTTGTGCCAGATTTCGTGAAAATCGGTTCAGATTTAGATATAGCTCCCATTTATAGTATCGCCCGATTTTATGTAAATGGTTAGAGATGAGCAGTGGGTAAATACCCGGTAAATTGGGTAAATACCTGGTAATTTGGTTGAATACCCGGTATATTTGGTAAATACCCATTTGTCGGTATTTATTTGGGTATTTACTATATTGAATAGGTATTACAACATCTTACACCCTATTTCCGGGTTTCCGTTATCAAAATATTGCATAAATGTTTTTAATGTCAAAGTAAATATAGAAATCCAAAATGGCGTCCCTGGGTCCAAGTTTTGATATGGCCCCCATATAACCGTATCTCCCGATTTAATGTATTTTTTGTCTATTAGAGACATTTTACAAGCAAATTGGCTGTAAATTGGCACATACTGTTCTTTTTTGGTACCAAATGTGCATGCAAAAATTTATGTATAGGTCCAGTTAACTGGTAGCCCCATACAAAGGTACCCCTATTTTGAGTATTTACCCAAAAACTGGGTATAAAGTTATTAACTGCCGAACCACTTGACATAGGCGGCCAAAATTTTGCATACATGTTTTGAATGTCAAATATAGAGGTCCAAAATGGTCCCTGGGTCCAAGTTTTGATATAGCCCCCATATAACCGTATCTCCCGATTTAAGGCATTTTTGTCTATTAGACACATTTACAACCAAATTGGCTGTAATTTGGCACAGAGTGTTCTTTTTAGGTACTTAATGTCCATGCAAAAAGGTACCCCCAATTTGAGTATTTACCCAAAAATTGGGTATAAACTAATTAACTGCCGAACCACTTAAGATAGGCGGCCAAAATTTGGCTCAGATGGTTTTTATATCAAAGCTAATATTGAAATGGAAAATGGGGTCCCTGTGTCCAAGCTTTGATATAGCCCCCATATAACCGTACCTCCCGATTTTTTGTAAATTTTATCTATTAGCCAATTTGATTGGCTGGAATTTGAGAGTTCTCTATGAGTACCAATTGTTTTGGGTATTTATATGTATTTATAAACTCTTTAACAGCCGAACCACTTGACCTGTGTTTTGAAGACCCCATTTCCCATACAGAAAATAATTTTGATATTTAAACCATTTGTGACAAAAACCAAATTTCGCATGAATATATTGTGCAAATTTTCGCATTAATATATTGGCTGACGTTTAAAGTGAATTCTCGAATGTTATATAAAATTTTTCTAATATAAATATTATTCCCAATAAATTTTGATTTTGTCCCAATAACATTTGTATAACAGATTTGAAATGTATAACACTTTTTCCTCTCCAAATGCAATTGACTATTGCCAAAAAAAAAAAAAAAACAGTAAGGAAAGTAGTAAAGTCACCACTATGGCTATATTAAGCAGGACTATAACATAAAATTGGATGAAAAAAATGTGATATTTATCTAAATGTGAATCTACCTAGATCTATCCATAAAGTATGTCAATCGACTTCAAACAAATATAAATAGGTCATCCGTTGGGCTATGTCTGCACTTCTAGAAAACGCAACTACGTAATTCTATGCTCAATTTTTTAAGTTGTGCAAAATTTGATGTCAATCTGACTAACATGAGGAGTTTGATGCCCAATTTACTTGAAATCGGGCGAATATATATATGGAAGCTCTATCCAAATATTGAGCGATTTCAAACAAACTTGTCACAGGTTAGGTTATACAACTTTCAGAATGTTTTGTTCCAATTGGTTCCTTAGTACGTCAATTACTTTACATCAATCTATAATAAAAGGGAGCTATATCTAAATCTGGACAGATTTTCACGAAACTTGGCAGATATCATTCTAGGCTCAATTAAGTACGTTATGCCAAATTTCGTGCAAATCGAAGGATATATAGGGACTTTGGTGCACCATTTACATGAAATCGGACGAAACTATATATGGGAGCTATATCTAAATCTTGACCTATTTCCACGAAACTTGGCAGACATCATTCTAGACTCAATTCAGTACGTTATGCCAAAATTCGTGCAAATCGGAAGATATTTAGCGACTTTGGTGGATCATTTACATCAAATCGGACGAAACTATATATGGGAGCTATATCTAAATCTGGACCGATTTTCTCCAAACTTGGCAGACATCCCTCTAGGCTTAATTCAGTACGTTATGCCAAATTTCGTGCAAATCAGAACTTTGGGCACTATTTACATGAAATCGGACGAAACTATATATGGGAGCTATATCTAAATCTGGACCGATTTTCACGAAACTTGGAAGACATCATTCTAGACCTAAATGATTAGGCTGTACCAAATTTCGTGCAAATCGAAAGATATATAGGGACTTTGGGGCACCATTAACATGAAATCGGAGGAAACTATATATGGAGCTATATCTAAATCTGGACCGATTTTCTCCAAACTTGGCATACATCACTCTAGGCTTAAATCAGCACGTTATACCAAATTTCGTGCAAATCAAAAGATATATAGGGACTTTGGGGCACCATTTACATGAAATCGGACGAAACTATATATGGGAGCTATATCTAAATCTGGACCGATTTTCACGAAACTTGGCAGACATCATTATAGACCTAAATGATTAGGCTGTACCAAATTTCGTGCAAATCGAAAGATATATAGGGACCGTTTACATTAAATCGGTTAAATATATATATGGGAGCTATATCTAAATCTGAATTGATTTTTCCCAATTTCAATAGGGTTTGTCCTTGGACCGAATAAGTGACCTATGCCAAATTTCATCCAATTCGGATCATAAATGCGACCTGTACTTTGTTTACAATTTAACATGGGCAGACAGACGGACGGACATGCATAAATCGACTTAGAAAGTGATTCTATGCATATTCTCAAAAGGAACCATGTGTCTATCTCGTTTCCTTTTGCCTGTTACAAACATATGCACAAAGACATAATACCCTGTACCACAGTGTGGTGAAGGGTATAAAAAAAAATTATTGGGTTCCTAGCCCATAATGGAGTAGTAGCAATGTCTGTTCAAAATTTCATTGCCCTACCTTAAATAAGGCATTCCCTAAATCGCCATATAATTGAATTCTGAACGCAAAGAACTCATTCATCGCATTCTCCTTGTCCGACCCCTTTATCAATTCGTAATTCTCAGATCTATAAATAATACTCATTGGAAAATAAGTTTCACCAAAGGAAGAGTGTATCGTTGACCGAGGTCTATTTTGAAATGAACTAAAAATTGTATATATAAAACTACTATCATAAAATGATAAAATGCTTTATTATTCTAGCCCGGGGACTTTTCAATTGACCTATAGGCCATCTCTCAAAAACACAATGTATGTTCCAAATTTCAGTTTCTCTCTAACACAATACTTTCTCATCTCATTGCCAAATATCTGTGTAAGTAGCTTCTGAAATAATAATAATTTCCAAACAATTAAACTGCATTTCGAACATTGGCTTGAAATATAACTTTATTGTGAAAACTTTTGGCGAAAAACTAATGACGGCCAGATGTAATTGGTTCGGTGCTTTTGGTCCAGTATTTTTTATTTCTTTTGTTGCAATGCCTTTAGCCTAACATTACTTGGAATGAGAATCAATTAAAGTTTTGTTGTGACAGCTATAATAACGTACGGCCAAAAATTGAAATAAGAACAAAAAAGTATAACATCGACATACATTTCCAATTGTATAGACAATATGAGGGTACACTACATAGTTTCATATAGTTATAATTAAAATAAAGTTGCTCTACAAATTGTGAACAACGAATGAAGGAAAACAATGTTTGGCCAAAAATTCATTCGCATAGACTTTTAGTGAGGGTATTTATAACGGATGTCTAGCACGCTATGTGATGACAATTTTTTTTTTGGCAAAGACAAAAAAAGATGACAATTTTCTACTGTTATTGTTGGTGTTAGTTCGACACACACACACTACATATGTGTGTGTGCAAGTATAACCCATATGTACATATATTTTATATGTTTAGTTTTGGTTTCCTTTCCGCTACCAGAAACAAAAACCCAAACATGCTGCTGCTACTTTTTGTCATAACATCTGGTGGAACACAACTATGGTTTGTTTCTATTTGCTAACTAGCGAATGGGAAAACGAGCAAATATGTGAAAGTATGTGTGTGAAAATATTTTCATGAATGTTAGAAAACATGAAAAACTTGCAAAACATCACGTATGTTTTATAAAATTGCTTTGGTATTTGGGCTATGGCTAATGTCGTTGTAGCTTCTGGAAGTTAATGAATCCTCGAATAAAAATGTAAAGGTTTGCAATAATCACATTAAAGTGTCCTTAAGGATCAACCCAGCCACAAGTGTGGATTTTTAAATAATAAAATTCTTCCATCAAGGCTTTAGCGAGGATTTTTTTAAAATATTTTTCACCCACCAACCAAGGCTATAGGTGTGGATTTTTTAAATAATATTTTTCACCAACATAGGCTTAGATTTTTTAAATAATATTTTGTATGTCCAAAGGCTTAGATTTTTTAAATAATATTTTTCATACCCAAAAGGCTTAGATTGTTATACCCTACACAACTATGTTGTCAGAGTATTATAGCTTTGTGCAGCCCCAAAAGTTTGCAACGCCGCGAAATATTGGTCCTAGAGGTCCTTTAAGTATACCGATCTTCATATCTCGCCTCAGCTAGTGAGTCGATCTAGACATATGTGTCCGTCCGTCCGTTTGTCCATTATAATTTGTAAACACGATACAAGCCACAATTATTCACCATTCTTCACGAAATTTTGCATGTTGGATGGGTTCTGGCCAATAAAGGCCCCTATTATTTTCGGAAAATATCGGTTAATATTTAGGGAATGAAATGGACCAAAAACTTTTGTTGTCTGATTTTCTACTTATGGTCGCTCTAGAGGCCGCGATTGTGGTGGCGCTCACAAATTCCTACATTCGCGAATTTTTTCA
>NW_026875119.1:0-17477 GCF_032173495.1 Musca vetustissima
ACCATTCCCCACACTGTGGTACAGGGTATTATGTCTCTGTGCATAGTTTTTAACAGGCAAAAGGAAACGAGATAGACACATGGTTCCTTTTGAGAATATGCATAGAATCATTTTTTAAGTCGTTTTATGGATGTCCGTCCGTCCGTCCATGTACTTTTGTTAACAAAGTACAGGTCGCATTTGTGATCCGATTTGGATGAAATTTGGCACAGTTCACTTATTTAACCCAAGGACGAACCCTATTGAAATTGGGAAAAATCGGTTCAGATTTAGATATAGCTCCCATATATATTTTCGTAGTGCACCAAAGTCCCTATATATCTTTCGATTTGCATGAAATTTGGCACAGCGTACTAAATCAAGCCTAGAACGATGCGTGTTAAGTTTTAATGAAGATCGGTTCAGATTTAGATATAGCTCCCATATATATTTTCGTCCGATGTTAGGTAAATAGTGCACCAAAATCACTATATATCCTTTGATTTGCACGAAATTTGGCACAGTGTACAGAATTTAGTCTAGAACGATGTGTTAAATTTCGTGAAAGTCGGTTCAGATTTAGATATAGCTCCCATATATATTTTCGTCCAATTTAATGTGCATTGAAATGTTTATGGATCCAATTTAATTGTGCTGTTCCTTTAAAAATGCGACGTCTGTTAGGACTCATCTGTTGAATATACCCAAAGTGGTGAATGGTATCATATAGTCGGCCCCGTCCGACTTTACTACTTTCCTTACTTGTTTATGGGGGAGATGCCAAGATTAGTAATTTTTGGTTGGAAGATTTGTTACCATATGCTACTACTGCGAATTATGTTTTAAAAGCGCGCTAAAGAACCCCAAAATACCGAAAATTGAGGGTGTCTTATATGGGGGCTACCCGAAAAAATGGGCCTATATTGAGTTACAAACGGAATGCCAAAATTAATATACCCTCCATACTATAGTGGAGGGTATAAAAATATTATATATTATTTTAGAATTAGAATAATCGGACGAAAACATATAAGGGAGTTATGTCTAAATCTGAACAGATTTCAGTAAAACTTCAAAGACTTAATCTGGATCTTATTTAGTACGATGTGCAAAATTGTGTCTCAATCGGACAATTATTGCGAGTGTAGTGCACAATTCACCTAAAATCGGACGAAACTATATATCTAAATCTGAACCGATTTCCACAAAACGTATATCAATATGGACCTAATTCAGTTCGCTGTGCAAAATTTTGTCCCGATCGGACAAATAGGGGTGTTTAGTGCATCACATAGATAAAATTGGACGAAAATTTATATAGAAGCTATATCTAAATCTGTACCGATTTTCTCCAAATTCAATAGGGTTCGTCCGTGGGCCAAATTTCATCCAATCCGGATAATAAATGCGACCTGTACTTTGTTTACCATTTAATATCAACAGACGGACGAACAGATAGACGGACATGCATAAATCATAAAACCATATGATATTTATACCCTGTACCACAGTTTGGTGAAGGGTATAAATATGGACCTATATATAATATATTCAGCTAAAATGTATTTAACCCTTCAATAACCAGGTATGCCAATTTATAGCCACTTCATTGAAAATTGTGGCAAAAACCATTTAAATACCGACTGCGTGCGGAAGCATTATATGCCCATAATAATATCTTTGGTAGGGACATTTTCTATTTAATAGAACCACAATATATAAAACAAAAGTGAACGAAGTATTATAGTCGGTCGGAGCCGACCATATGATACCCTACATAACCACCACCAAGCTATAAGTTTCTGCGGATCTATATATAGCCAGGGGAACATTTCGTGATATTTGTACCCTTTTGACCGATTAAAGGTTAACAGCTTGACTTTCTAACCCTGATATGTATTCCAAATCTTGTTTTCCCGAGGTGAATATTTACGCCATTAAATAAAAATTTAGTCAATTTAGGTTTTGAATGATTTGACTCGGAATATTGACCGATCATCATCTAAACAGTTGTTTGGTCAGATCACCCTCGCCGTGTTAAATATGTGATGTTCTGCATGTAATAAATATCATCTCAACATCACCGAAAATTATAAGTATAGATAATTTTCTCTGAAGATCTTTTTAAAACCTTTGCCTGATTTCGACTATTACCGCATAAAATATTTCCACATCCTACCTCCCTCAAATGATAGGACCATCCATTGCTTAACTTTCTCACAGTTATTAACGTCATCATCTTTGATGTTCCGCAAATCTGAAGTGGACTAGCGATCATTGAAAATCTGCCGCTTAGTGCACTCTAATCTTAGCGTGTTATGCTTTGTGTGTGCGTGAATATGTGTATGTTTTTCTGCTCGTGACCATTATGGGACTGTCATTAAACGTTCATCAGGTTGCCAGCGCATACATGTATGCAAAGAATCATCAGATTACGTGCGAATAGGAAACTTCATTAATTATTTTTCTGTGCCGTGCGAAAAGTCCGCCCCTAATCGCTTGACTACCAA
Organism: Musca vetustissima; assembly: GCF_032173495.1. Classification (NCBI taxonomy): domain Eukaryota; kingdom Metazoa; phylum Arthropoda; class Insecta; order Diptera; family Muscidae; genus Musca; species Musca vetustissima. The sequence continues at coordinate 2,490 of NW_026875119.1, forward strand.
CAGATTTGAGCTCATTCCAATCAAACGACCAACTATGCAGCTAGACACTCACACACACAGCTGAACACATTTATGGCAACTCTATTAGAGCATTGTATTCCACGGCAAGTATTGACAAATGCTGATGGCGTTTCATTGTGGCTGGAACTGAACTAAAATCCGACATCCATGCATGTAGTAGTTCTAAGCACAACTACAGTTGAATTCGTATTTGAAATATTTTGCAGTGTTGCATTGAAATGGAAGTTGCTTTCGGGGAATGCTTTAATTGTTGTTGTTGTTGCTGCTAACATTGTTGCATTTCACTGAACAAAGAAAGGACACCAACTATGTTTTTGTTTCGTTAAGTACACATTGAGTGCTACAACATTAATTATACATCCATTCTATATTGCACACAGATACACAACTAACAAACACACATAATCTCTCCTGAAACAGAACAGCCACACAATACACACCCACACACATTATGTTTATACGAATGCACCATAAAGTGTTCTTTTGTGTTTCGATCAACCTAATGACAAAGTATATTCGCTTGGATCATTTGATGGCAAAGGCCTGACGCATCTATCGACTAAACGAACCGCAATGCTGACGCTGAACAACAACAATAACCTCGAAAATACACATCACTGTGGCGGGTGGAGGTTGACAACCTTGCGCGTTTTTGGTTTTTGGCATCACTATCGAGCTGGAAAGCCTCAAGTCCCATTGGGAATGCATGAGTGATGTTAGACAAGTTTTTAAACAATGGCCAATATTTATAATTTAATGTGAATGGATAGTATTGTAGACAGGGAAAGAGAGAGAGGCGTCGTTTGGTAATTATGGGTTACTGTTAGGCGGAATTAAATACCGGAATTTTCGACATAGCATCGGAGGGTTGATACTTCTCAGAGTATAGGTACGGTTGGATATTAATGGTAGAAAAATACCCTTCACCAGACTGTGACATGCAAAAGGAATGATATGCTCATGGTTATTTTTTAGAATATACATAGAATCACTTTCTGAGTCGATTTATGCATGTCCGTCCGCTCGTCCGTCTATCCATGTTAAATTGTAAACAAATTACAAGACGCATTTAAGATCCATGTGCGATGAAATTTGACATAGCTTACTTATTTGACCCAAGGTGAACGCTATTGAAATTGGTTCAGATTTAGATACAGCTCCCATATCTATATATCCGTGTTTTGTTATATATCTATGTCTGAACCGATTTCAGGGAAACTTACCACAGACTAATTTATGTCACTTCAGTACGTTGTGTCAATCGGCCTAGCTATGGATCTTTTCACGAAGCTTAGCAATACCATTTTAGACTTAATTAAGTACCCTATACCAAAATTCATACAAATCGAAAGATATATAGGGACTTTGATGCACCAATTACATAAAATCGGACGAAAATATATATGGGAGCTACATTTAAATCTGAACCGATTTTCACGAAATTTTACACACATCATTCTAGACTAAATTCAGTACGCTGTGCCAAAATTCATGCAAATCGAAAGATATATAGGGACTTTGGTGCACCAATTACATAAAATCGGACGAAAATATATATGGGAGCTACATTTAAGTCTGAACCGATTTTCATGAAACTTAACATTACGCTGTGCCAAGTTTCGTGCAAATCGAAATATATATAGGATCTTTATTGGACTATTTACCAAAAATCGGGCGAACTCTATATGGGATCTATATCTAAATCTAAACCGATTTCCACGAAACTTTGCACAAATGATTCTAAACATAATTCATTACGCTATTTCGTGTAAATGGAAAGATAAATAGGGACTTTGGTACACCATCGGACGAATATATATATGGGAGCTATATCTAAATCTGAACCGATTTTTCCCAATTTCAATAGGGTTCGTCCTTGGGCCAAACAAATGCGCTGTGCCAAATTTCATCCAATTCGAATCATAAATGCGACCTGTAATTTGTTTACAATTTAACATGGACAGACGTACAGACGGAATCAGAAAGTGATTCTATTATGCATATTCTCGATTATTTTTGCTTGTTACAAACACATGCACAAAGACATCATACACTGTACCATAGTGTGGTGAAGGGTATAAAAATGGAGCAAGAGAATATATACTAACGCATCAATTAAGAACGGCTGGACCGATTTGACTCAACATTTTGTTCAATTGTCGGTAATCACAGGTTTTTATAAAAGAAAATTTTGAGAAAAATCCGCGAAAATCTAGCAAAAATTATTTAAAAGAAATGCCTGGACCGATTTGACTTAAATTTTTTGTTAGTAGTCTGTAGAAAAAAACATTTTATGCATTGGCTGGCTGACATAATGGTAATAGAATGCATTTGCAATAAAACTATAACTGTGGCATTCAGTTGTTGTGGTTGCTCTGAGAAAATGTAATACTACAAATGTTGGACTTCCATGTTCTCAAGGAACATTTTGAGAAAATTCCACGAAAATGTTCAAAAATATATTTTGAAAATTATTAGCATATCCATACATTTTATATCGAATCTTTATAGTTCCATCTCTTTGTAATTCTTTTTGGACATATTTTGGGCGAAAATGGACAGCATATATCTTTAAGTATTTGCTGATTATGGAAAATTCTCAAAATATGTTAATTTTCTATAATTAAGTGGATTGTTGATGCCTTGAAAAAACTATTGTATATGAAAATAATATAATATGGAAATAGATTTATCATTATTCGCTCACGCTTTCCATAAAATTAAGATTTATTTAGTTTAAAAATAAAGTTATGTTATGTAAAGAAATTTGCATGTTATGTATACATTGTTCTCAAATAAAACACAGTAAGACATGGTAAAGTAAATATTAAGCGGTTCCATTACGTGGAGCTATGGGGAATACCGATTTAAAAGCAATTAAATGGATATTTTGTTACTACTTTCAAAGTACTTTAGGATAATAATGGAACAAATTGTTTTGAACTTATAAATACAACACATATCCCATGTGAGCAATAACAAAACTTGATCTTCTATTAAAAAAAAAACATTTGGTGAAATAAGTTCTACCAAATTAAGTTCTACCTTCATTGGGGTACGCAGTCCCAGGCACATAACAGTTAATACTTTTTATTGACATAAACTTAGTGACAAATGCTTTTTACCAACCTTATATTGATGCAATATTAATGAGGGAAAAGAACGTTTGCCGGGTCAGCTAGTGTATTATAATTCAACATTTCGGATTTTTATTCGATAAAAAAACGTTTCCGCAAAAGACCTCCATACACATATCCTGCCCATATGTTGGCATCCTATTGGTTCCTGTCTACTTTTCAAATTTCTAGGTTCTAGGCTGTGCCAAAATTCATGCAAATCGAAAGATATATAGGGACTTTGGTGCACCAATTACATAAAATCGGACGAAAATATATATGGGAGCTACATTTAAGTCTGAACCGATTTTCATGAAACTTAACATTACGCTGTGCCAAGTTTCGTGCAAATCGAAATATATATAGGATCTTTATTGGACTATTTACCAAAAATCGGGCGAACTCTATATGGGATCTATATCTAAATCTAAACCGATTTCCACGAAACTTTGCACAAATGATTCTAAACATAATTCATTACGCTATTTCGTGTAAATGGAAAGATAAATAGGGACTTTGGTACACCATCGGACGAATATATATATGGGAGCTATATCTAAATCTGAACCGATTTTTCCCAATTTCAATAGGGTTCGTCCTTGGGCCAAACAAATGCGCTGTGCCAAATTTCATCCAATTCGAATCATAAATGCGACCTGTAATTTGTTTACAATTTAACATGGACAGACGTACAGACGGAATCAGAAAGTGATTCTATTATGCATATTCTCGATTATTTTTGCTTGTTACAAACACATGCACAAAGACATCATACACTGTACCATAGTGTGGTGAAGGGTATAAAAATGGAGCAAGAGAATATATACTAACGCATCAATTAAGAACGGCTGGACCGATTTGACTCAACATTTTGTTCAATTGTCGGTAATCACAGGTTTTTATAAAAGAAAATTTTGAGAAAAATCCGCGAAAATCTAGCAAAAATTATTTAAAAGAAATGCCTGGACCGATTTGACTTAAATTTTTTGTTAGTAGTCTGTAGAAAAAAACATTTTATGCATTGGCTGGCTGACATAATGGTAATAGAATGCATTTGCAATAAAACTATAACTGTGGCATTCAGTTGTTGTGGTTGCTCTGAGAAAATGTAATACTACAAATGTTGGACTTCCATGTTCTCAAGGAACATTTTGAGAAAATTCCACGAAAATGTTCAAAAATATATTTTGAAAATTATTAGCATATCCATACATTTTATATCGAATCTTTATAGTTCCATCTCTTTGTAATTCTTTTTGGACATATTTTGGGCGAAAATGGACAGCATATATCTTTAAGTATTTGCTGATTATGGAAAATTCTCAAAATATGTTAATTTTCTATAATTAAGTGGATTGTTGATGCCTTGAAAAAACTATTGTATATGAAAATAATATAATATGGAAATAGATTTATCATTATTCGCTCACGCTTTCCATAAAATTAAGATTTATTTAGTTTAAAAATAAAGTTATGTTATGTAAAGAAATTTGCATGTTATGTATACATTGTTCTCAAATAAAACACAGTAAGACATGGTAAAGTAAATATTAAGCGGTTCCATTACGTGGAGCTATGGGGAATACCGATTTAAAAGCAATTAAATGGATATTTTGTTACTACTTTCAAAGTACTTTAGGATAATAATGGAACAAATTGTTTTGAACTTATAAATACAACACATATCCCATGTGAGCAATAACAAAACTTGATCTTCTATTAAAAAAAAACATTTGGTGAAATAAGTTCTACCAAATTAAGTTCTACCTTCATTGGGGTACGCAGTCCCAGGCACATAACAGTTAATACTTTTTATTGACATAAACTTAGTGACAAATGCTTTTTACCAACCTTATATTGATGCAATATTAATGAGGGAAAAGAACGTTTGCCGGGTCAGCTAGTGTATTATAATTCAACATTTCGGATTTTTATTCGATAAAAAAACGTTTCCGCAAAAGACCTCCATACACATATCCTGCCCATATGTTGGCATCCTATTGGTTCCTGTCTACTTTTCAAATTTCTAGGTTAATTATCAAGTTGCTGTACTTTGACTTTCTGGGTACATGGTGGGTTAAAAACTTCATCGATGAGAATGGTCAGTATAGGTCCATGTTTTCACATAGGCCGCATATAGAGGTCAAACCCCAGTTTTGGCATTTTGAAAGTGTTTGCTACATTTTCCACTGAAGGAAAGTGTTCCGCAGAGGTGAGCCACACAGATCGATTTCATTCGTTTCCACGCCTCTCACACCCGCCCCTGCCGACCGAGGGGGCTACCTCCCTATACGCAGGGAACACGTACACACCAAAGACCGGAATAAGGCGGGTTAGTAGTGGTTTAACAATACCGGCTACAGATAGATCATCAGCCGGCATTTAGAAATTATAAAACAAATGTAAATTAGATTTAGATCAATAAATACCATAAAGTAACTTAATATACATTAAACAAAAAACAGTAAACAAAAGCTATAATAAAAAATTTGACAACTGCTGCTCAAATGCCAAGCCCAGTATAGAATTCTCGATAGCATGCAATGGACTATGCTATTATATATTATGGACTTGTGCTATTATATATTAAGCATAAAGACCTCATTGGGTTGTTTAGTTCATAACTAGTTCTCGCGATGGACAATTTCAACGGTTCAAAATTACGTGTTCTTCGAGATGGGACATTAAAAATTATTTCTTGTTAATTTAATAATAAATAATGCTCTTAACATAAAACGTCTTCCTTCTAGTGTTGGAAGATTAATTGACAATAAGCTACTTTTATAAGTTGGAAGTAATTCCGATGGGTTCCATTTTGGGCCACGCAAGGCAAATATTAAAAACTGAACTTCAACCGACTCAATTTTATCACATTGACATATATAAAACGGACTCCAAAGAATGCAACCATATTCTAGGACTGGGCGGACAATATTAACAAATAATATTTTAGTAATATAAGGGTCATCAAACTCTTTAGACCAGCGTTTAATGAAACCTAATAAAGACTTGGCTTTATTGATACATGAATCGATATGAATATGAAACCTTAGTTTAGGATTTAAGATGACGCCAAGATCCTAAACTAATTAACCATTACTTTTCTTCAACTTAAGGGATATCTATTCGACGTTGGGTGATCCTAGAACGTATATACTCAACATTGTTTACGTGGAAGTATAAATAGCAAATATAGAGGCCATATATACTACTTCTAAAGCTATAGTCATGACGTGCAACATCATTGTAGAACACTGCCGTAGGAATGACCAAATTATGCTCGTGACACCAATAGACCCTTTCGCATGGAAAACAGAAAATTATTTCTATTAATTTGGCTTGTAGAATGTTTTTGTTGCAGCATATTCTTTGGTATTAACGTGAAAGAGAATCACTCATCCAGGTAGATAGACCTTTGCCGCCTAGGTGTGTCATCCTATCAAACAATATATTTTGACCAATTTAGGTTAGACCTGGTGCAGTTGTTCGAATTTGTTTTTCAATTGCAATATTACCCCATAATTGTTACCCAAACCTCGTCGCGAAATCATCATAAACAACTTTTGCTAAGTGGTGCTACATTTTAATTGCAATGAGTTTTCTGTGTTTGTATCCTAAATCCACAAAATAATAAAACATTCGATCGTATTTCTTTTGGTGATACAAAGCTCCCGAAACAATTCAAATGTTTTGCAAATGCAGTATTATTTTGAATTTTATATAATGAAATATTCCACTTATGCACAATTTTATAGGTAAATTTATTAACAAATGTAGGAAATAAAGGACACGACATTCTCTGAAAAATAAATACATCCGGTTTCTGTTTTAGCGGATGAATATACGGATGTTTCCGGAAAGGAGCAGCTATCAATATGTATTAGATCCGATAAATTATCTAAAAAGTCAAAGAATGTTCCCTTTACTAAGTGGAAGTAGAAAGATTAACAGGAAAAGAATTATCGAATAGAATATGACGTCTTCTGTATTGTTTCTCTCACATTTTAAATGCATCTTCGAAGATTTGAAAAATTCTATGTATATTTTCTACAATTTCGGAAATTAGCTCGCTCTTTTGAAAATATCCAAAAAGGTCTGCAACTTCATGTAGAATGTTTCGAGAAGCAAATAAATCTTTCAAACAACTACATACATGTGGTGGAACACGGTGGGTTAAGCGGCATAATTCTTCGTTGGAAGAAATGGGACTAATTTTTATACCTTTCACCACACTGTGATACAGGGTATTATGTCTTTGTGCATATGTTTGCAACTTTTTAAGTCGATTTATGCATGTCCGTCCGCCCATCCGTAAGTCCATGTATTTTTGTAAACAAAATACAGGTCGCATTTATGCTCCGATTTGGATGAAATTTGGCACAGCTCGTCATTTGGCCCCAGGACGAATCTTCAAAAAAAAAAAAAGGTAGGGTATGTGTAAGAAAACGATTTTTTGGAATATTTATTTCCAAGTATTTACAATATAGGTGTATTTTAGAAATAGTCTCCATATAAAATCAGTTAACATTTTTTTGGTCGTATGTGTATTTTCAAAACTAACTACTTATAATATAGCTTTCCGGGTTCTTGGTGGCTGGAAATTTCCAATGTTTTGGCATAGATCCCATTTAGTTCCATTTCCTCGAATTTTTTACTTGTTTTTAATAAATTCCCAAACATTGTGGACTATAGCGTCATACGTTTAATCATTTGATATTCGATTATTCTCATATTGAACATATATATATATATATATATAAATGGATTTATTTCACTTGATTGGTTTTGCTTTGTTTTTCGAGTCCTTTTTGTAAGATTTGAAGTGGAACTGGCAAATACGTATGAAAACTACTATTAATTGGAAATTAAGAATTTTTATTAGCCATTTGTAGTTTTCAATTTGCATTTTTTTATTTCGAATTTAGTTTTGTTTTTGTGTATTTCTTGACATGACATACCGATATAAAAACCACAATCAATTTTATACGTCAATGGTGTTGAATTTATTTAAATGTATTTAATATTTTTATTTAGAACAGAAAAATTAAAAAATATAATATAATTGAAAAATAAAACTTAAGGATATGTTTGATGAATTATATATTTGGTGATTTAAAGCTATACTGGAATGGTAGAAAATATATTTTTATTTAAACTAAATACTAGAACATGATACTGCTTAAATATTGAAACAATAGAATGCACTGCAGTGACGTATTTAAATTTCCCCTCTATATGTTTTATATACTAGAAAGACAAAAATTTACCTATAGTAATTAGCATAAATTAAATATTACCGTATTGTTGACCAGTCACTCAAAACTGTTACACCAGCCGAGAAAGTGCAATGACTAAGTTTTGATTTTCCTTTCAAAATACTTTGCCTGTGTCCTGCTTGCCATAAACTCAGACTTCTTTATTTTAATTCTACGCTGAATATCATGTACAGCCCGGAAGTATCACTGCATCGCTCACATCATGCTCTCTCGAGAAACATTTCAAAATCTTAATTAAACTTCTAATTTGTTCTTATTTCGTCCGTTCGTTTCATGAAAGTGTACGCTTTTATGAAAACACTTTCACTGAAATGTCATTAAATATTTAAAAAGCAGAAACTTTACAAAAATGTCCAAGTACGAGGCACTCGGCAAAACTTTTAATAGGCCTACCTGCATTGCAGAGAAAATGGAGTTCGTGGGTTAGAGGGTTGACAAATAGTTCAACTATATTTTCCTTTTGAGACATTCCTGCTATCTGCTGCTGCTGAATAACAGTAATATCAACGAGGTAAGTCGGTCAGAGTTGGTTACGCATATCTAGCTTTTGTGTAGATATGCCATCATTGTTTTCCCTTTTTGGCTTCCTTTATTCATTCCATTTATTTCCTAAAGCATATTGCACAACGACTTCAACGTTTTAATTTAAAATAATATCATTAGTACCATTGAAGTAAAATCGGGCGAAACTAAATGTCTGCTCTACATACATGTGTGCCATTCTGAAATCTATGACAAATTGGATGTATATCGGATTCTTTGCTGTATTAAATCGAGCAAAATAATGTATGTGGAGCTATATGTAAATCTGGACCGTATGCATAAATATGGACATATTTCAATAAACAATAAATAATATGGTCTAATTTCAATACGCTGTGCAAAATTTTGTCTTAATAGGACAAATATTGGTTGTATGGTGCTTCATGTACATAAAATCGGATGAAAATATACGTGTGAGCTATATTTAAATCTGAAACGATTTCCAAAAAAAAAATCGCGGACGTCAAGCTGTGGAATTTCATGCAAAATTTTCAGTATGCATGCAAAATTTGGTGCACCATTTACGAAGGAAAGATATATAGGGATTTTGTTGTACCATTTACAACAAATCGGAGAAAAAAATTGTATGGGCGCTATATCTAAATCTGAAAATTTTGTCTCAACGTAAAATTGGACGAAACTATAAATTGGACTAAGCTATATATATCTGAACCGATTTCAACAAACATGGCATATATCAATCTAGACTTAAATCGGTACTGTGTGCAAAATTTTGTCTAAATCGGACCAATATTGGGAGTTTGCTGCAGTATTTATATAAAATTGGGAGCTATATCTAAATCTGAACCGATTTTCTTCTATTTCAATTCTCAAAAGGAGCCATGTGTTTAACTCGTTTCCTTTTGCCTGTTACAAAAATATGCAGAAAGACATAATACCCTGTACCACATTGTGGTGAAGGATATACAAATGAATGCAAATGATGTGTGAACTTGTTTTAATTAGAAGTTAATTTAAAATTTCCAATTGCCAGAGCTAATTCTTTTATATGCTGGCGAATTGAAGTGAGAAATGCTCCTTTATGCCAACAGGTAATTGTGTATTTGCCACGATCCAGAACAATATCTTTAGTAAACGATAACAAAGACGAACAATACTTTGTGGACGACATAGGGAATGACTGTAGATAAACTTTTAGGTATATCCAGGGTAAAGTTTGAAGCAACAAAATCTGAATTAGTAGACCTGAAATAACAGCAACAACTCATTCACTTCAACGGCAGAAGTGTATCGAACACACGCCGAGGTGTTCTGTAACGCACTTTACACCAGGGTTAGCCAACAATACATATGCAAACTGCTATGATTGTGTTGGACACACGCATAGATCCGTTGGGAGATCATAATTATTAAAGCGAAAAATTTATTTAGTATACAAAGAATATTTTTAAAGCATTGCAAAGCATACGACATGTTCGATGTCGAGAATAATGTTGAGTTCGAACACAGATCTGTGATTGTATTAGTACTCTCCCAAAGCGCCCGCGGGCGCCTGTTTGGTGAACAGTGCTTTACACCCATTTGAGGGGTATTCTTTACACTTACATTTTCATAGTGAGAGTCGGGTGTATTCATGTTTTTCCATATAAAATAAAATCTTTTTTGAAATAAAAAAGGAACATGATGATAGATTGATATGTTTTTATTGCGTATAAATTGTTTAAAATCACAAAATTAACATGAAACGCCATTAAAAACAAATTTCAAATAGACACTAAGGTTTGTCTTGAATTTTCTTCAACTGAATTTCTTGCTTGACACAAACAGCTGATTTGAAGTATGACCGAAGAAGATAGGGTTACCAAATGTTCCCATTAAATCAATCAACAAATTAATGATATTACAGAGTTTTTCTTACATATATTTTATGTTGCGAATAATAAAATATTAAAAAATAATAATAAAATTATCGTTAGAATTAACGAAATTACTATGAAATTACAGAAACAATGTTAAAAACGAATACAGTTTACATTGTATGGCAACATAACTTACGACGTTTATTTTTGTCGCAGTTCAAAATTTCAATTCACGTGAGAATAAGGAGGTAGCTTCTGAGGTGAAGTGTATGTGTTAAGTGAAACGAACACGCCGTGAGTTCCAGAACATACCCGATATATTTTAAATGGTTATAGTTCGATTTGAGATATTAAAACTAATCTGCAGTTTTAATCATAAGTAATTTGCCATAGGTTGGGTTTGGTGGGGAGGCGTGTGTTAAGGCGGGGTTTTTTGATATTCGTACTAAAAGATACTAAAAACTGTATTCCGCGGGAACGGTTAAATTTAGAACTTTGGTTTGCAGCTTTGCTTACGACAAACGAAGTGGTATGTGACAAAATTTTGTAATTTAGTACTAAGACGTATTAAAAAGTACTAAATATTATGTTTGAATGGAATCGGTAGAGATACATACCTGAAATTTGTTATGTAGCTTAAGCTATTACAAATAAAATTACGTTCAAACATATTTATTTGGAATTTGGACTAAAATGGTACTAAAAAGTACTAAAACTATATTACAGCGGAACGGTTGGGAGTAGAACTATAAAATTTGGTACACACTTTTGTCAATGATAAGCGAATTAGAATTTGTGAACGAATTTTGGAAGTTAGTACTAAAGGTACTAAATATTATACTATGATGGAACAAGTAGAGATAGATATCTGAAATTTGGTATATAACTTAAGCTATTAAAAATAGAATGATGGACAAACATATTTTCTGGAAATTAGAACTAAAATGTACTTAAAAGTTATAAATATTATATTACAATATAACCGATAGAGATAGAAATGTGAAACTTCGCATATAGCTTTAACTATTACAAATAGAATAATATGCATAACATTTTTTTGGAAATTAGTACTAAAGTGGTAAAAAAGTACTGAATAATAAAATTTAATGGAACTGGAAGAAATAGAAATCTGAAACTGAGTATGTAGCTTACTCTATTTCAATAGAATCTTATGTATAATTTTTTTTTTCAAATTAGTACTTAAATGTTCTAAATACTGTAGAAGAAATAGAAATCTGTAATTCGGTACTAAGAAGTACTAAATATTGCGTACTGTAGAATGGATAAAGATAGGAAGCACAACAACAATAAATATTTTGACAATAAATATTTTTACATAAATGTTTTCAGAAATAAGTAGTAAAGTGTACTAAAAAGAAAAAGAAAGGATATAGAATTGGCTACAAGCCTTTTCTATGAAAACAATGCTTTTCGCAATTTTATCTGACATTTGTACTTAAAGTACTAAATATTGTATACGACAGAACGAGCTATAACAAATTAAAAAAGTTTTTTTGATTTGAAAATGTTTAGTAAAAAGTACTAATTAGGAAAGGTAAGGGAAAGATATCCGAATTTTTGTATTTCATTGTGGCAAATAAAATGTTTTATGGAAATATTTTTCGAAAATGTTTACGAATAGCAGTTTCATGAAATATAGTTTTCAAACCCACATTGATCTATGCTACAGCGAATGATAATGTGAATTTTGGTAATGAAAAACGGACGCGACCGCTGAACACCACAAGTACTAAATTGTTGGCACTTTTAAATGCAAATGTTTCTAAAATTTCTACTATAACAGTACTGATATTTATTTCCAATGATGTTTCCATCCACACTGGAAATATATTATACTGTAGCGACTTCCGATGTACTGAATAATGGGCGGGATCTTTATGTTGAGGATATACAACATATACACGTAACGCACCAAAAATACTAAATGTCTGCAATTATAATGGAAATCTTCCTAAAAAAGTTTCGAAATGTTTCAAATTTATATTAATCCAAAAGTATATTTTGTAGCTAAGTTAATGTTTATTTATTTTAACTATAAAAAGATCCGCTAACGACGTAGCGGGTCTATGCTAGTATATAAATATACACTTTATTTCGATTGCTACGCTATTACAATTTCAATGCATAACGAAGCTGAACTCAAATCTTAAAGCGTTTAACGGTAACGGTAGGAGGAATCTTTCATAGCCGATCAGAAGCATGAAGTCTTTCATAGTTTTATGGGCTAGCTGAAGCATGAAACTGTGTGTGGAAGTCTGACCCTAATAGATTTGCTGAGTAGATTGTAGGGAAGCGTAGTCGATCGCAAAAGTCGACTTTTCGATTTTTGCCTCTGACCAAAAAATCGATTTTTGCCATTGACTAAAAAGTCGACTTTTCGATCTTTCGATTTTGTCCAAATTGTTTAAAATCGATTTTCGACTTTTACCAACTAAAGCAAAATTGACTAAAAATTTAATTTTTATAAGAATTGTTGTCAGTAGTGATCGGCTCTGTGATAATAAACCAAGTATTTCCGAAGAAAATCGAAAGTGGATCTTGAAAAATCGACTTTGCGATTATCTCAAAGATTAAAAGTCGACATCGACTTTTCGATTAATCGATTAGTCGAAAGTCAATTTACTTATCCCTAGTATATAGTTTTCAATAGAAGAGGTTAAGTAGGGAGTCTTTCATAGACTGAAGGAAGTCTTTCATAGACTACTTGTTGCCGCCACAATCAAAACTTTAGTTTAGTGTTTATTTGATATTTTACGCGTAGCTTTAGTTTAAGTTAGCGTAGAATAACTCGTCGAATTAAATTTCGAAATGAGTGAATTTGGTTTCGCGTCTGTGACTAAGCGCCATTTTCAGCACTCAGAAAAAGGTACTTAGCTTGGCCGGACGCTGCGATAACTCCCAAAGTGGATTATCTTTAATTATATATTCATTTTATTTTCTAATGGTTTTCATACCAAAAAGTGAGTTATACTTAAACTTAAATTAAATTGCATGTTTTCTGAATTAATATTATTGTACTATTTATAGGAGTTTTAATATAAGAAATATTGGAATAAATAAATTGAATTTGTTTGTTTAAACCAATAGCTTCTTTATTCAAAATCCAGTGGAAATCATTAGCGAGGCGGATTCCTCACCAACATTTTTAAAATTCTTTTTGATGCCAATCAAGCATTTGTATCCCCGGAGTCATCACTTATCAGCACCTTTGCCAATAACAGTAAGTACCAATGGAGGGTCAACATAATAGTCCTAAGTCTCCACTTTGTCCAGACCAAGCAGATCAACAGGTGGTTACTTGCACACAATGCCAAAAGAGCTATACAAAACCTTCAAATGATAATGTCGAAATGTCTGGCCTAACCTACAAATGTCCATCGTGCATATCAGAGCATGCTGCTGTTACGTCACCTCACTCATGTAATAGTGATAGCCATTCCTCAAAACATTCTAATAACTCCCAATCACGAAACCTTCAATTGGAACTTCAACGTCTAGATGAGGAGAGATCCTTAGCAATAACCCTAAACCAACAATATTTAGAGAAGAAATATAGGTTACTAAAAGCCCATGACGATGATCGCCTAAGCACAACATCTACACAACGTTCAATGTCGGTACGTAATTGGTTGCAAGATATTCGAAATTTCCCCCAAACTCTGCATGTCTCAACAAACAACGAAGCAAATAAAACAAACCAAGAAACAACTTTCGTTGAAATTTCGGCTCAGACAGTTGCAAATGCAGCGCAACAAAGTAAAACGACCCAAATGCAAGCACCGAGGAACTTGCCACATAAATCCGTTTATTTTGCCAATAATACTGGAACAACTTCTTATTCTAATAATAAGAATTCAATTAATAATAAACAACCGGCGCTTACCAATGTTCCTACAACGACAACTCCATCCATGTATGCGAGAACATCCGTATCAGGAGTCCATTCAAATCGCATTGTCATATGTTTCTACTTCACACGAACGCCCTGTTACATCCATAATTTCAAATTCTCAGCTCCCAACGAATAATTTGCACAACAGCTATGCCAATTCCACGCAGTACTTTACACCACAAAATATGTTTACAAATAATGCTGAGTTTGCTGCACCAATAACATCCACCAGATATTTGGATACCACACAGCTGAACCACAGCCAATATCAAGCCCGTAAATCTGTACCCAAGGAATTG
>NW_026875120.1:0-17222 GCF_032173495.1 Musca vetustissima
TCTTTATACCCTACACAACTATGTTGTCAGGGTATTATAGCTTTGTGCAGCCCCAAATGTTTGTAACGCCGCGAAATATTGGTCCTAGACCCACCTTTAAGTATACCGATCGTCATATCTCGACTAGCTGAGTCGATCTACACATGTGTGTCCGTCCGTCCGTCCGTCCGTCCGTCCGTCTGTCCATTATAATTTGTAAACACGATACAGGCCACAGTTATGGACCAATCTTCACGAAATCTTGCATGTAGGATGGGTTCTGGCCAATGAAGACCCCTATTGTTTTTGGAAAAGATCGGTTAATATTTAGGGGATGAAATGGACCAAAACTAAATTTTTGTCGGTTTTTCTAGTCGCTCCAGAGGCCGCAATTATGGCCCAAACACCGCGAATTTTTGCATGGAGAAGGGTATCGGGCCAGAGAATAAGCATGCATGTTTTGATAAAGATCGGTCAATATTTAGCGGGTCAAATGGACCCTGACTTTTGTGTGAAAAATGACAAAATTTGTATTCTATGGCATATATATTTACTCCTGGAGGATGTAGACCCCAGGTGTTGATAGCATATCCAAGAGGAGTCGTTGGCCTTTAAATTCATACCAAATATAGTGATGTATCTACTCAGATGTGGGAGTTACAGTCAAATATTTACAGGTGCTTACGTATTCAGATATTATTTAGTAACCCATTACCATATTAGAGGGAGAAATATCGCGCTGATGGCTTTGAAATTTTTCATGAAGTTCCAGTTTTGGTCAAGAACAACGCCTACAATTTTCGGTGATGATCAGATTAAAATTTTGGGATGAAATGGACGGAAAACATAATTATACCCTACACAACTATGTTGTCAGGGTATTATAGCTTTGTGCAGCCCCAAAAGTTTGTAACGCCGCGAAATATTGGTCCTAGACCCACCTTTAAGTATACCGATCGTCATATCTCGACTAGCTGAGTTGATCTAGACATGTGTGTCCGTCCGTCCGTCCGTCCGTCCGTCTGTCCATTATAATTTGTAAACACGATACAGGCCACAGTTATGGACCAATCTTCACGAAATTTTGCATGTAGGATGGGTTCTGGCCAATGAAGACCCCTATTGTTTTTGGAAAAGATCAGTTAATAATTAGGGGATGAAATGGACCAAAAACTAAATTTTTGTCTGATTTTCTGGTCGCTCCAGACGCCACAATTATGGCCCAAACACCGCGAATTTTTGCATGGAGAAGGGGATCGGGTCAAAGAATAAGCATGCCTGTTTTGATAAAGATCGGTCAATATTTAGCGGGTCAAATGGACCCTAACTTTTGTGTGAAAAATTACAAATTTTGTATTATATAGCGTATATATTTACGACTGAAGGACATAGATCCGAGAAGTTGATAGTATATCCAAGAGGAGTGGTTGACCTTTAAATTGATACCAATTATGTTGTCGTAGGTACTCGGATGCGGGAGTTACACTTAAATATTTACAGGTACTTACGTATTCATATACTAATTTAGAAACCTATTACCACACTGGAGGGCGGAAATATAGCGCTGATCGCTTTGAAATGTTCCATGAGGTTCCAGTTATGGTCAAGGACAACGCCTAAAATGTTAGGTGATGATCAGATAATAACTTTTCGGATGAAGTGGACCGAAAATTTAATTATTTGTACTTTTCGAGTCGAAAGCCGAACATAACAACACAACCCACGGCGAAGGGAATCTGGACAAGTAATTAGAGGGGCTGTACTGATTATTAGTAACATTTGCTGACCTCTAGCCAGTCAAAAGTGTGCAAAGATCGCGAAATATTGCCAAATCTCAGAATATAGAACCACAAAAAGTTAGATTTTCATGGAAGTTGTGTAGGGTATCGTATGGTCGGCCCCGTCCGACTATACTGCTCCGCTCACTGGTTTAAATCTTCAAATATATATGTGCAAAGTTACAAGCGTTAACAAGCATTGGTATTGATTTACCAGCCCATTGAAAATCTTGAAAAATTAAAATCGAGAATGGGTGGGGTTCCCTTAATCTAGACTTCGTAAGGATAATGGGTTGTGCAAAGTTTGGTTAACGTCGGACCTTCCATTCGCCTGATATTGAATTTACAAACATTGAAAATTTTAACCATTTGTGGGGGAGGAACTAGAAGGAGTTGACCAATGGGTCCAATCTTCCTACTTGATCTAGGCTTGCTAAAGATAATAGGTTGCATAGGTTACAAAGTTGCATTAACATCAAATAATTCGTTTGCATGTTATTATTAAATACATTTTAGCACAATTTTGACCATTTTGTGGGGGAGGTATCAGAAAGAGTAGACCAGTGCACTATGGGTAAAAAGTATGATTTTTGGCATAAAGTAAATTTTTTTTGTATTCATATTTTGAAATGTAACTGATTTCCTAAATGTTGACACCCATATTAGAAAAAAAAAAAAACATTTAACCCTTTACGGCCCAATATTGCCCACAGGCAACAAAATGTTTTAGAGCTTATATTTATTATACAGCTAGTAGATATGCATTCTTTGGACTTCCTATGTCAACAAGAAAAATCTAAAAAATTCAAATTTTTGGTAAAGATATGAGCTTTTTTATATAGAGAAGAGGGCAAAATGTGTACAGTACTAATTTGTGTATACAGTCCAAATTATTAAAATCGCTTCGTATTCGAATTGTAAGGATTCTGTCATCAGAATTATTTTTTATTACTGTAAAAATAAATATAGGGAATAATTTAAAATGATGTTTTCATCGATTTTGCATTTGGTTCTCTTGATATTGGGTTTTTATTTTTCAGAAAGTATGTACTGTATCTCCCGAATGCATGGATGTAGCGATGTCAAATTGTGTCCATATCCTATCTTTGCATTAAGTCTGTGAACAGAAAATTGTTCTATGATTACGTAAAAAAATTCGGGGCTCAAAGGGTTAATATCAACGCGGGTGGCAACCCTTTTTTTGCTGGCGAGCTTTAAAAGACAACTTGTGAATGGCAAAGCATTGCAAAAAGGTGTAAATGCCAAGTTATTAACAAAAGTGTGTTAATTAATGAGTAACTAGTCTTCTTTGTTCTATTTTGTGCCAACTCGTGTTTTTTACTGTGTTTGCCCATGCAGCGCTTATTGAAATTTGGAGCAGCAAAAATCGCTCAGAAGATGCTCTTGTGAAATATGTGATACAGAATATCAATAATATCAGTTTAAATGAAGACCAAATGCGTTTGATATCGAAACAAGTTAAAGATTTTGTTAATTATATAAAAAAGCATATGCCAAAGTTCAACCTAAATAAGAGCGATTTAAAACTAAACATTCAAAATGGCTTAGCAAAAGTATAATTATAGTAATGGGTCTATCTATATGTTTCCCCAAACAAAATAGGTCGCCCAAAATTAAATTATTAACATGCTGGACTTAGGCTAAAAAGGAAATTAGCCTCCGAAGTTGCTTCACAAAATACGCTATAGCATTGCTGCTACGGTTTCAGCCAAAATGTTCAACGACAGAGACATTACCTTTGTTTTGGATAAAGCAGTCAGTAATATAAATTAGTGGAGCAGAAAAAAAGTTTAAAAAAGGTTAGCTCTAATTTTTTTATTTGAGTGGTGAAAAGTGTGTTATTTAAGGAATAAAAAAAAATTAGCTGCGGAGTCCTGCGGTCCTAAGAGTTATTTAACTTTTTTGGTGACCATCTTATGAAGAAATATGGCATATTCATGAAATGGTTAGAAGCAAATGGTCAAATATGTTATGTATACAATTAAATAAGTTATTGAGGGTCAAATAGGAAGGAGAATATGTATTCAGAACAAAGAAAAAATACAATATTTTACATAAACTTTGCAATTAAGTGGTAAAAACGTTATTCGAAGCGAAGATATGGGAGAATTGGTTTTAATATATAGCTTTAAATAAATTTTCAGTCAGTTTGAAGATTATACTTATTTATCAGATCGTTTGAGACATAATCTTATAATCTAAATTTAGATGTCGCACATGAATTACCTTTGTGGAAAGTTCATAAAGAAAAATATTAGTTCATGGCATGGGATATGCAAAGTGCAGTACAATACCTTTTGAGCGACTTTTACAAGATGCTAACAAGTCATGCCAACAAATAATTAGTAGCAACCCGAACTTTTGTTAAAGCCGAGTTAAATAAGGATTTTATTTAGAATTTTATATTACAATCCGACCTTGTAATATCCTTAAACAGCCATAAAGTAAAGGCCCGAGATTATAACGTGGATAATACTAAATCGTACATTTGGGAAGACAATATTTTATATATATCTCTGATGTGTGTTTAGAAAATTTTGTGAATGATAAACAAGTAATTTATTAGTTACTAAAGGATATCAAATATTTATTATATTATAATAAAAATAACAAAAATAAAACTACTATACTTAATTTAGCTGCATATAACGATTTTGTAGTACAGAAAGTTACATTTTTAGGGACTTTTGGTATGGAAGGTACCTAAAATATGGGCCAACAACTAAATTACAGCACATGTTACTTTCTTCGCCCAAATTTGATGTAATTTGGACGAAGACATGACAATTTTCCTGCAATTTGGATGAATATAAAAAAATTATAGGTCCAAAAAGCGGATTTTTCAAGACCCTTTGTATGGGATGTATATCAAATCTTGGTCCAATCTACCCAGTTTTTGGTCCGTTGCTTTATAGGCACAAGTAAATGTAAATTGCCAATTTTCATTGAATCTGGTTGAATATTAAAGATTATATAGCCCAAAATAGTAAAATTTTCAAGACCCTTTGTATGGGAGGTATATCAAATCTTGGTCCGATCTACCCAGTTTTTGGTCAGTTGCTTTAGAGGCCTAATTAAATGTAAATTGCCAATTTTCATTGAATTTGTTTGAATATTAAAGATTTTATAGGCCAAAAAGAGTGACATTCTCAAGACCCATTGTATGGGAGGTATACGAAATCTTGGTCCGATCTATCCAATTTCAGTTGCTCTTTAGGCCAATAATAAGCACATGTACCAAATTTCATTAACTTACGATAACTCCTTCTATTTTTAGCCGCTGTTTATATGAACTCGCGACATAGTGGGACGTCTTCGGTCCTTGGTTTTGCATATCCCCCACTTTCAGGTCTCATCCAATTCTATGCATTTCAGGTACAAAAGACCTGTGTTCGTGGTGGAAAAAAGGCTTCCTCGCAGAAAATTTAGGGGTTTTAACGGATTTAGCCAAATTTCCAGCTTAAGTTGCTGTAATTTTCCATTCCAAGCTTTTAAAATTGAAACACATTTTTGACGGATGACGAAATATTGGTCCTAGACTCACCTTTAAGTATACCGATCGTCATATCTCCACTAGCTGAGTCGATCTAGACATGTGTGTCCGTCCGTCCGTCTGTCTATTATATTTTGTAAACACGATACAGGCCACAGTTATGGACCAATCTCCACGAAATTTTGCATGTATGATGGGTTTGGCCTAATGAAGACCCCTATTGTTTTTGGTAAAGATCGGATAATATTTAGGGGATGAATGGACCAAATACTTAATTTTTGTCTGTTTTTCTGACCGCTCCAGAGGCCGCAATTATCCCCCAAACATCATCCATGGAGAAGGGGATTGGGCCAAAGAATAAGCATACCTGTTTTGATAAAGAAGCGGGTCAAATGGACCCTGACTTTTGTGTGAAAAATTACAAAATTTGTATTCTATGGCGTATGTATTTACGCCTGAAGGACATAGAGCCGAGAAGTTGATAGTAGATCCAAGAGGAGGGGTTGGCCTTTAAATTGATACCAATTATATTGTGGTATGTACTCGAATGTGGTAGTTGCACGTAAATATTTACAGGTGTTTATGTATTCAGATATTATTTAGTAACCCATTACCACACTAGAGGGCGGAAATATAGCACTGATCGCTTTGAAATTTTTCATGAGGTTCCAGTTATGGTCAAGGACAACGCCTACCATTTTCGTTGATGATCACATAACAATTCGGGATGAAGTTGACGGAAAACTTTTTTTGTTTGTTTTTTTTTTCGAGACGATCTATAGGCCACAATTATAAACCGAACATCACAACACCACCCACGGTGAAGGGAATCTGGACAAGTAATTAGAGGGACGGCTGTACTGAATATTAGTAATATTCGGAAAATATGTCATTGTGCAAATTTCAAGAAATATTGCCCAGGCTCGGAATAAAAATCCGCAGAAAGTTAGAGTTCCGTGGTAGTTGTGTAGGGTATAGTATGGTCGGCCCCGTCCGACTATACAGCTCCGCTCACTGGTTTAAACATGGTTTGTGGAAAAAAGGCAATTTTTCAAAAATATTTGTGCTAATTTACAAAAAATTTTGTAAATTATTTTTCTTTTCCATTAAATCTTCAAGTGTATATCTGCAAAGTTACAAACCTTAACAAGCTTTAGTATTGATTTACCAGCCCATTGAAAATCTTGAAAATTTAAAATCGTGAATGGTGGGCCTCGAAAAAAGTATGATGGCGTAGAGATTTATCCGATTTTGGCATAATATTACAAGTATTAATGGCCTTGGTATAAACATTAAAAGTCGCGTAATACTCTTTCAGATATGTCTCAACTACTGATTCTTTCTTTAAAAGTCCCTAAATAACTTTAGATAACTTTCCTATTCACCTAGGTAGAAAAACGTAAACGAAGGTGCGGGTACTTGCTGCTCCATCTATAATCGAATAAACTGAGCTAATAAACTGAAATTTCTTACACTACGTCTTGATGGGGGAATGCCAGTAAACCATTATTTCCGCTAATGTCAATGTTCTTTCTTTAAATACCCAGGTGGCAAGAACTCGATATTTATGGAAGACTTTTTTGTGTCTTTGTGTTGTACTCACTCATTTATCTTTATTCACACATCATCCCCACCATAATTTGTCCACATTGTCTTCAATGGTATAAGCCACAAATGATAAACTACATCCTCAGACCAATTTTCCTCAAATCTATTGCTGTGATAAAATAGCGTCTGTAATATATCTCTTCTACGGGCATTCAAACAATAACTTATGTAACTAAACACAGGCCACTCAGGTGATGGGTTGAGAAGAACAAGAAAAAAAATGAAAAAAAAAAAAAAACAGAGAGTCCATTACCTTGTTATAATGGTCCTCCAGGGAGAATATGGTGTAAAATATACATTTTTGTTAACCTGCTAACGTAAAAATTAAAATGAAAAACTCACACCGAAGTCGGTCGGCATACTTTGGAAACTATTTGATTTGTGTGTTTTTCTCTCTCTGTATCTCAGCAATCCGCAGACCAGTGGCAAAAGGTAGCTTGGCCATTATCCAGGGGTTGGAGGATTGGTCGAATGGACGGACGTTCTGTTGCTTGGTAGTAGGCTGGTTGGTCGTTTGTTTGGTTGCTTGGGACATAGTGTAATGTAATTTATACTCCCTTGCCCCCGCCTGCCCCCTTAGTACAGCACCATAATACCCATGTCTGTGGTCTTTTGTTTAGAAAAGACAAATTACTCTTTAACCACAATCATAATTCAAATATTCATGTCCGCACCAACAAATTTGCGCGTTGCAATGTGGCTGGTTTTGGTTGCTACTTCCGAGGATGAGGATGTTGGTGGCGGTGGTGTTGGTATGTAAGTAGGCGGCTAAAGCTACGTTCAGGTATTTTACTAGTCGTATCTTAACTTACAAACGCTCTTAAACACCAACACACACACACCGAGTTACAACTGCCACAAATACAAACAAATTACAGAAATATTTATACAAATTTACTTTATCTACAACCGCATGAATGCCCGCCCCATACGTGGCTATATAATCAATGTTTCTGCAATCCGAAGTGTTGTTGGTGGAGGGCTGTGAAATGTTTCTTTTTAATGTCCTTCTTCGGGAATGACATTAAATTTGTTGTTGCTTTTTGAAGATGAAAAGTCAAAAGATCCAGCACCAAAGCAGTAGGGCCTTTTTAGGATCTGAGTACTGAATAGGTTTTTGTTTTTGTTAAAGCAAGTAAAAACCTCACTTCAGGGTGGAGTATACATCATGGGGCAGTCCTTCAAACAATTTAAATAAATCAAGACTATTATAGTACTTGAAAAAAAATTGTTAAAATTATATAGGCCCTTGAAAAAATTATTTATGTAAAAATCCAATGCTTTTATAGTTCTTGAAAAAATAACTGCTCATATTTAAAAAAAAAAAACTAAACAATTTTAAAAATCTATCCCCTTTATCTACCACCTTCTAAAATCCACGACCATTACAGTTTTTGAAAAAAAGCCCTTAACTGTTATAGTCCTAACAATTATTTTAAGAAATCCTTCCCTGTCCTTGAAAAAATTATTTAAGAAATCCTCTCCTATCCTTGAAAAAATTATTTAAGAAATCCTCTCCTATCCTTGAAAAAATTATTTAAGAAATCCACGCCTACTTTAAACAAAATAGTTCAGAAATCCACGCCTACTTTAAAAAAGAAATCCTCCTCTATCCTTAAAAAAATTATTTAAGAAATCCACGCCTACTTTAAGAAATATTTTAGAAATCCACGCCTACTTTAAAAAAATATTTTAGAAATCCACGCCTACATTGAAAAAAATTATTTCAGAAATCCACGCCTATTATAGTTAAAAAAATATTTAAGAAATCGACGCCTATTATAGTTTGTATACCCTCCACATTGTATGGAGGGTATATTCATTTTGTCATTCCGTTTGTAACTCATCGAAATATTCATTTCCGACCCTATAAAGTATATATATTCTTGATCAGGGTAAAATTCTAAGACGATCTAGCCATGTCCGTCCGTCCGTCTGTTGTAATCACGCTATATCGGTCCAAGTTTAAGCATAGCTCCCAAATTTCGGTATTTTGGGGCTCTTGAGCACGTTTTTCAGCCGAATTCGCTGAAATTTGGTACATTGGGTTCTTATTGGATACTAAAAATCTCCACAAAAAATTATAAGTATAGGTCCATATTTTCTGGTAGCCCCCATATAACGGTACCTCCAAATTTTCAGTATTTTGGGGGTTTTGGTCGTATTTTTCCACCGAATTGGCTGTAATTTATTATTTTGAGTTCTTAATAGGTACCAAATCTCTCTACAAAAAATTATGTATATAGGTCCATTTTTTCGGGTAGCACCCATATAAGGGTACCCCCCAATTTTCAATATTTTGGGGTTTTTGAGCGCGTTTTTCAACCGAATTTGCTGCAATTTGGTATTTTGTAATCGTATATGGTAACAAATCACTCTACCAAAAATTATTAATATTCGCCCACTTTTTGGGGTAGTCCCCTTTTTTATATTAAAATAGTTATCTGATTTGTTCCGCGTTTTGAGTTTGGTTCTAAGACTCTATTGTAATCATTTCACCTGCAGAGGATAGCGAGATAAAAAATTAGAACGTAAGGTTCCATAATGAACTATAGCCGCATTTAGACCTAGACCCTGTGAGGAGGTTTCAGAAGGAGTGGACAGATATTCTTCGATTTTGAATTATCAATTAAAAATTTCTGAAATTTGTATTATCGTTTACATTATGGTTTACATAATCCGTTTTTAGACATGTCGGTATAGGCCCACTTTTTGGTATGTTCCCTTTATTTTCATTTCTAGTACCTATCAGTATATCTATGATGGACGCTTTTTCACTTGTTAACGCTTTTTCACTTGTTAAAAAAATATTTAAGAAATAGACGCCTATTATAGTTCTTAAAATTTGTTATTTAAAAATCCACACCTTTATAGTCCCTATAAAAATTATTTCAGAAATCCACGCCTATTATAGTTTAAAAAAAATATTTAAGAAATCGACGCCTATTATAGTTTTTAAAATTTGTTATTTAAATAATCGACGCCTATTATAATTCTTAAAATTTGTTATTTAAAAAATCCACGCCTATTTTACCCCTTCAAATATTTTATTTAAAATTCCACACCTTTTATATTCCCTACAAAAATTCTTTCAGAAATCCACGCCTATTATAGTCCTCAAATTATTTCAATAATCCACGCCCATCCTCGAAAAAATTATTTTTTTTTGACAAATTATTATTTTGATATTACGAATATTGCTACTACTCTTGCTAATCCTGTTCTAATTTTTGGTTTCAGATGTTCTAGTAAGCGCAAAACATATCTGCAGCCGATTAAAATGGTAAGTAAGCAAAAAACTATTTTAAGTATATGACGGGGTATCAAATATATCGTCAAATGTTTACCAATCTGAAATCTGAAGTTCGAAAATACATTTTGAAATGGTCAATATTTCCATTAACGCAAATACTTCATATAAAGTAAATTGAACATCCAATTCGGTCTACATCGCCTCATCCACAAATTTTCACAATTCATAACGCATGGACTGCGATTCCGCAGAATTATTTTGTATTTTGAAGGCGGTAGACTCATTTTTCATCCGATATAACTATTATTTTGCATTAAGGATTCGCGAAGGAAACATAAAATAATTACAGACAGTATAGGCCCATTTTTTCATTTATTATGGGGAAAACAGTGATTATTTTAATACAGATTTTACATGAAGGAGGTCCCTACCCCATCATGACGATTTTATTTATTTTGAATGGCTGCCTCATGGTGGGTTTTATTTGTTTGGATTACAAAAAAGTAAAAAATGTCGTCTGATCGAGGCAAAATTTTGACTAGCGCACATTTGACCTTTGCTTCCAATAGGAGACATTTATCGTTAATCTGGTAATAATTCTTTATACGACTCCTTGAATTATTGTACAATAGGCAACAAATTGGTTATTTCCGACCGCAGATGTTGGTGTTGGAGCGTTCTCAATCTGAGTATATACACTGGTGGTCAATGCCTTTTTCAAAAATAAACATATCGTGTTTTTTCAGTTTTAAATCGGGAACTTTATTCACTTTTAAAAAACAAAATCGTAAATTCAAAATTCAATTTGAAATAAATAATAATGCATGGAAAAACAAATTGTCTCAATTGTTAGCTTGGACAAAACTAAGGCAACTCTACTGTACAAACAGGTGAGCACTGAAATTTGAATTATTTAATGAATTTTATTACAATAGCATGTGTCGGATATTCAATTCTTTACTTACTATAAGACATCAAATTACCAGTGATTATGAAAATTATTTTTTACAGAAAATTATTTTGGAGAAATAATTCATAAATAAATCCGTGATTTCTCTAATTATAAGTTGGTTGTATGCAACTACATCAGTAGTGACAGTTAATCACGGAGGATGCCACGGAAAACATTAGTTCCTACTGATCAACAAATTGTAATAGTAGTTAAAAATCCCCATTTAAAAGTTTGGAACTGGTGAATCGTTGGATTTAGCATGGTAGCAGGTGGTCTACATTCCCTTTTATTTCTGAAAAATTCGGAAAGCCAGATTGACTTTCAGAATCCGACTCAACGGATAAATATTATGTCTTCGGATTAATTTATTTATAATATTTAAGGTACAGACACAAAAAAAAAAAAAATTAAAGGCTCAAGCTTCAGTATTGCAAGGGTACCGGGAAGCTTGGAGATGGGTTGATAATGGTATTCGGGCTATTTTTATTCCCTTAGCCTTTAGGCTAATGAGGGTATATACCCTTTGATACGGTGAAAATGTGACTCATCGAAATATTGCTTTTAGACCCCATGTTTCTTTAGACCAAATCCGTTTCAGAAAATCTGGATTCGATTTAGCCATGTCCGTCCGTCCGTGCGTTGCCCGTTTGTCTGTCTGGCTGGTGCGCACGACAACTCTCGAAGGCAGCAACCGATTTCATTCAAACTTTGCACATCTTAATATTTCGTCCAAACATAGTTTATGTTCGAAGATGGGGAATATCTGTCCACTTCTTCTGGTACCTCTTCTCAAAAAGTGGTCAAAATTGTGCTGTGCAAAATATCAAACATAAAATATATAAAATTCTGAAAATTCTTCAATTTAGAGGGCACATTTATATGAGGCATACTAATGCGGGGCCAATATTGACAACATTGTGTAGGAATTAGCGAATGCTTGATGTTTTCATTATATGAGAGGTTATGCCTAAATAAAGGCCGATATAGCTCAAGTTCCAAGCAAATAATTTAGTTTTGAATCCCAATACCGTGCATCACGCTTAATCAGGGATGGTCCGTATGACGAATTTTTAGGTTTTCGACTGTCAAAAAGGTGTAAACGTCGAAAACGTCATATACCTGTATAAAATGTAATAAATGTAGAAAACGTCATTTATTCGAATATTATTACCATATACCGTTATTTTCAAAAATACATATTATTTTTACATATATCTGTTTGTTTCTTACTAGCACTAATACAAAATTCTAAACTTTTTGGAGAAAAAAATTTTGAAATTATTTATGGATTTCAGTAAAGCATACGTAATTTCCAAATTTATTAATGGAAAAAGGTGTTTTGTCAAAAACCTAATGGCTTTGGGTGAGTTTCCGACGCTTCTGACGTCTGTAATATACGTCGAAAATGTATGTCATTTACGTCACTATTTCTGACGGACCACCTCTGCGCTTAATATTAAAGATGTAGGATGTTTTATATAGGACCTGGGCCTAAATGCGGATCGATATAGTTCATTCTCAAACCTCACGTTCTAGTTTTTATGTCGATATCGTCCGATAGAAAAATGATAACAACATATGGCTAAATCGACTAAATCGTTTTAGAATTCCATACTATGCAGGGTATGAACTGAAAATTACACGAAACAAATTAGCTAACTATTTTAATATAAAAATAGGGGTGAATAAATGGGATGGATATTAATAATTTTTAGTAGGGAGATTTGTTACCATATACGCCTACAAAATACCAAATTACAGCAAATTCGGTTGTAAAACGCGCTCAAGAACCCCAAAAAAACCGAAAATTGGGGGTACCCTTATATGAGGACTATCAGAGAAAGTGGACCGATGTTTATAATTTTTAGTTTAGATATTTGGCACCAAATAAGAACACAATGTACCAAATTTCGGTTCGAATTCGGTTGAAAAACGCGCTCAAGAACTCCAAAATACCGAAAATGGGGGGGGGGGGGGTACCCTTATATGGAGGCTATCCGAAAAAAATAACCTATATTTATAATTTTTGGTGGGAACATTTTCTACCCAATAAGAACTGATAGTACCAAATTTCAGCGAATTCGGTTGAAAAACGAGATCAAGAACCTCAAAATACCAAAAATTGGGGGGGCACTCTTATATGGGGGCTATCCGAAAAAAAGAACCTATATTTATAATTTTTGGTGGGAACATTTTCTACCCAATAAGAACTGAAAGTACCAAATTTCAGCGAATTCGGTTGAAAAACGAGATCAAGAACCTCAAAATACCAAAAATTGGGGGGGTACTCCTATATGGGGGCTATCCGAAAACAAGAGCCTATATTTATAATTTTTGGTGGGAACATTTTCTACCCAATAAGAACTCAAAGTACCAAATTTCAGCGAATTCGATTGAAAACGAGATCAAAAACCTCAAAATACCGAAAATTGGGGATTACTTTTATATGGGAGCTATGACTAAACGTGGACCGATATATCCCATCTTCGAACTTGAACTGCCTGCAGACAAAATACGACTCTATGCTAAATTTTGGCGATATATATCAATTCGTTTAGACGCTAGAGTGATTACAACAGACGGACATGTTTAAATCGCTGATCAAGAATATATATACTTTATAGGGTCGGAAATGATTATTTCGATGCAATACAAACGGAAAAACAAAACTAATATACCCTCCATACTATGGTGGATGGTATAAAAAAGAATGTGGTTGTCCACTTTACCCGAAGTTACTCTAATTTAAAATTAAAGTGTAACTCCCACATCAGAGTATAAACTTTTCGGGTCCAGGTCCTTCAGGGGTAAATATATACGCTGTAGAATACAATTTTTTGTCATTTTTCACACAAAAGTCAGGGTTCATTTGACCCGCTAAATATTGACCGATCTTTATCAAAACATGCATGCTTATTCTTTGGCCCGATCCCCTTCTCCATGTTTGGGCCATAATTGCGGTCTCTGGCGCGACCAGAA
Source organism: Musca vetustissima (assembly GCF_032173495.1). Classification (NCBI taxonomy): domain Eukaryota; kingdom Metazoa; phylum Arthropoda; class Insecta; order Diptera; family Muscidae; genus Musca; species Musca vetustissima. The sequence goes on from NW_026875120.1 coordinate 14,064, forward strand.
AAATCGACAAAAATAAAGTTTTTGGTCCATTTCATCCCCTAAATATTAACCGATCTTATCCAAACAATAGGGGTCTTCATTGGCCAGAACCCATCCTACATGCAAAATTTCGTGAAGATTGGTCCATAACTGTAGCCTGTATCGTGTTTACAAATTATAATGGACAGTCGGACGGACACACATGTCTAGATTGACTCAGCTAGTCGAGATATGACGATCGGTATACTTAAAAGTGGGTCTAGGACCAATATTTCGCGGCGTTACAAACTTTTGGGGCTGCACAAAGCTATAATACCCTGACAACATAGTTGTGTAGGGTATAAAAATAGACACATTTAATTGTAAGAAAATCAATTTAAAAATGATATATAAGAATCGAAATAAGTGTAGAAAACAAAATATAGTAATTATAGCGGTAAAAATAACTAAAATTTTACAGCACATTTGTTTGTCCTGTAGAGTTGCTTTAGTTTTGTCCAAGCGAGAAATGAGACAATTCCATTATCACGATGTATTAATTTTGAAAAGTTAAGCGGCATTTATTAACCGTGTAATTTTAGTTTTGGCCACCAGTGTACATATATATTATGGCATCTTAGGTGAATATTACGAGGTGCTGCAAACGAAATGACAAATTTAATGTACATATACTCAACGTGGTGTAGAATATCATCTGGTCGGCTTTAAATTTTCCTAATGCTATGGTATTCTCAGAGGCCCTCGCGTAATCCCCCAAATACACATCTGCGACACATAATATTTATGTATGTATGCGTCCATTTTCACAAGGTGCGATTGTAATTATAGATTGGCGAAATTCTAAATTGCCATTAATTTTCTAATCATTGTCATTGTGGTTGGTTGGTTGTTGTACAAAGTTGCAAATGTTGGCGTTGTTGTTGCGACAGCTACAGCTGATGATACCGTTAGCACTGCTGTTGTTAATATCATTGTGGTTTTCATTCAATTGTCTCTTATCTAAGAAGACTCACTCATCTACAATTTATTCTGGATGGTTGGTTGGCTGCTCGGTTGGTTAGCTGGATGTCTGGCTGCCAGTTGATTGTCTGACTAGCAAACAAATGTTGTTGCCGCATAAAAAGTGACAATGGCTTTTCTTCGTCTTTAATAGGGAATCCAGTATTTGTTTCGAATAATTGTTAGCAAATTGTATTTGAATACATTTAAATGTGAATGGATGTATGTATGTTACCGGTTGTGTGTTAGCCGCCGTCTCCTTTAATACAAATGTGAATGTTGGGTCCTTTGTCTCTTAGCAGCTAGCAAGAATGTCGTCTCTGCGTCAGCAACAGGAAGTTGTGACACCATCGTGTCCGGGTGACTATTGATTAAGACCAACGATAAACAAAAGACGTAAACAAATAGTGTTAATGCTAAATGACGCATATTTATGCAAAGCACACTCAGACGAACAAACTCAAACCCACACACACACATTCGCACACCCTCTGACATTCACACGTACACACCAAAGAGTCTAGATAATGATGATAATGTGGCCACGAAATAGGGTGTTTGATTTTATTGTCTCTATGATTACAGTTTGCGTTTGTAAGCGATTTTCTATATACTTTACCATTCGTTGGCCGTGGTCTCTACTCACAAATGCTGTTTCATTTGCGATATAAATTTCTAGTTTCTTCTTCTTCTCCTTGGAAGTTGGAAATTGCAAATAAAGGTAATTGCTGCTAATAATTGTCCTTTGTGACAAGGGCATTTACATGCTGATGATTCTATTCGATATGATTTTTGCACTTTTTGCCAAAATACTGTAATTATATTCAACTAATTTACATAACAACAAGTGTAATTGGGTTGGAATCAGCGGAGGAGGAGGAGGAGGTGAATCACGCACTTTCGATATAATAAGATTGGAAAAATTGTGATTTTGTTTGGGAGATAATATGGGAAAATATATATTGAGATTGTTGGGTGATAGGTAATGTAATACATTCATATTCCTGTAGAGTAGCAGGACTCAATATCTCTATAACAATATTGAATTTGTGAAAGTATGTCCAAAAGACTTTGAATTAAACCTCTAAATGGTTTCTATAAAAATTTCAAATATTGTTCACCAATAACGGGACGGGGTTACTTTGGGTATATTCAAGTGATGCTCCTAAGGGAGCAATGGGACAGATTACAGTCGTTGGTGTACCATTTATATGAATTTAAAGAAAATTTGAGACACGTTTGATTCTAGGCGGAGAACGTTGCATATTGGATGCACCATTTAATTAAAATACGTTTCATTCTAGTCGGAAAACGTTACATACGAAAAACGAAAATACAGGCTTATACAGTCGTATCCACATACGACAATTTTGTTTATTAACATATCTGTAGTTGGACCATTATGTAAATCATAATCTCTCCATTAGGCGCGACCACTCAAACTTTACCTATCGTAATATTTCTTACAGACTGTGTTTAAGTTCGAAAATGGTTAATATAGATCCACTCTTTCTGGTATCTCCCCACAAAATGGTTAAAAATTTTCTAAAAATTAATTTTTTAATATAATACAAGCGTACGCTTTGCAACATAAAAGATAATTATCGGGAAATTCCAAAAACTTATGAAGAGAGACTAAAAATACAAGACACGTACATCGACATTTTAAGAGTTTACGTCGGGAGGCAAACATGGCAATATTTCCCATTTCTAAGACATTTGAAAATATTCGGGTTAACTTTTCTGAAAATCTTTGCATTTCTTTTATATGATGTCTTTGGCAATATTACTGATATAAATGTGAGGAATATTTTTGTCTAATACGTTAACCCTTAGTCGACTCTCTGAAGAGGTTTTTTCAGTCCCTTTTTACAGAAACGATTGAAAACTCATTTAAAACGGGCTTACAAAAGGTCAGAATATACTACAAAAATATTCGCCATAAAGTTTTACTTTTGTTTTTGCAAAATAGTCAGGCTTAATCCCAGTTTCTTGTTTTTATAAAAAAAAACAACTATTTATTAGTGGGGAATGTATGGCATTGTCCGCCGAGGGGTAATATACAAATGGTATCCCAAATAACCCGCCAACACTACTGAAGTTGTAGACGAGGCACGGTCATACTGTTTGGTTTATTGCTTTAACTAGCAATACCAACAACAACGTTATGTGCATTCGTCA
>NW_026875121.1:0-10293 GCF_032173495.1 Musca vetustissima
ATCAAAGAAAGACTGCAGCTGCAGAACTGATGAAATCATTCAAGTTTCTTAAGAGGAGCGATATTTCTCCTTAATTTTTAAAAAAGGAATCAGTTCCATATAATGTAGTCCCTTCGATCCATATAGTTCCGACTCAAACAAAGGAGTGAGAACAAATATAGGAACGAGATCAAGAAAAGGAATGAATGCAAAAAAGTGGACGAGAACAAATAAAGGAACTATATAGACCAAAGTTTACCGAACGAGTCGGATATAGTTCGAATAGTTCCTCTCTTAGAATAGGTCCTTTGAACTAGTTAGTTCCGGAACGAGGCAACTCTAATCTGCTAGAGGAGGTGGATGGCATTAGGTCATATACTGTGACGTCAATGGTGCCCATTCCATAAATATAATCTTAGGAATATCGACGTTCATGAAGATAGTGAGAGGTGAGGTTATTGACATAACCCTTGCAAACATGAACGAATCTGGTGTCAGAAAATGAAAATTTGTAGAAAAATGCTCATTTTCGGATCATAGAATGATATACATGCAGATTGCTGCTCTTAGAACAAAACATAAGCCTTGTAGGTACACTCGAAAGACGAACTGCGATAAGTTCAACACTAAAACATTTGCACTCTCTGGGCAGATTAGAGGTCAGCATCTCATCTGCGGCATCTTCTGGCAAAATTTCCTACATTTCCGCCCTCTAGTGTGGTAACGGAAATTCTAAAAAATATCGGAATAGTTACAACAATATAATTGGTATCGATTTAAAGGCCAACCACTCCACTCCACTCCACTTGGATATACTGTCAATTTCTCGATTCTATGTCCTTCAGGAGTAAATATATATGTTTTCGTTTTTCACCCAAAAGTCTGGGTCGATTTGACCCAAATTATTTTGACCGATCTTCATCAAAACATGCATGCGTATTCCATGGTAAGATGCCTTTCAAGAAAAATATTTTTTTGGTCCTTTACATCCCCTGAATATTAATCGATTATTACCAAAAACAATAGGGGTCTTCTTTGGTCAGAAACCGTCCTACATGCAAAATTTCGTGGCGATTGATGGACAGACGGACGGACTCACATGTCTAGATCGAATCAGATAGTCGAGATATGACGATCGGTGTACTAAAAGATGGGTCTAGGAGCAATGTTTCGCGACTATAATACCCTGACAACATAGTTGTGTAGGTTCTAATTATAATTTGTTTTTGCAAAATAGTCAAGCTGACTCCCAGTTTATTGTTTTTATAAAAAGAAAATATTTTTGTTGAAAAAAATATGATTTTTATTCGTCCCATTCTATGGTCTAAATTTCACTTTTATTCTATGTGCGTATCTATATTTTTAGTGCTTCTGTATAAATAATATAACACTGATGCTTTACACACACACAAACAAAAGCTAACACCTTAGCATTATTTACTTAAAGAATTTTACTCAATTTTTACACCTCTTCTGCAAAATATCAACAAAATACTTTGAACAAAAGTTTTTCATGATATTTCTAAAAAGTCACTCCATTTCAAAACTAAGAGACACATTTGTGTGGGTGGGTGTGCATAAAGTTTAGTGACTTCTTTTAAAAGAAGTTTTAAGCGTCAAGTTTTTTATTTCGATGTTTTAACAATCCGTGTGTAAATTTGCATAATTTGACAATTGTTTTTAAATTGCAAAATAACAATTTTTATTCGAGTTTTTAATTGTTTTCACCATTTAATTTTCATTGCTTGGCAATTGTTCTACAGCACTTGCTGCGGGATGCTGTTTATATCCGATTGTTTCATTTTGGCTAGAAGTAATAAAAACTTTTTTCCTGTCGTATACAATTTCGATTTCTTTTTTTTTTTTTGCCTGCGGAAAAAGTTTGCTTTAGTGTTTTGTGAGTGAGGGTGTGTGTGTGTGTTTTTTTCAATCGTTTGAGTTCTTTGCATATGAGAAAGCTTAGTTTAGAAGGACATACTGGGTGGGTTGGAGGTTAAAATGATAAACCGCTTAATTGGTTTGGCAACAAATTTGAACAATTAATTGCAATCCATTGAATTGAAATGTAATTGTGGTTTTAGGTAGAGAATAATTTAATTTAGTCATTTCAAATGGAATAAAATGGGTGGAATTGAAAGTTTATTTGGGGTTTGGATTACAGAAAGACTAAAGGTCAAATATTTAGAATTTAAGGCAAAAGTGACCATTGCAATAAAAATTGCAAGGTATTGTGTTTACTATTCTAAAATTCTTTTTTACACAAAAATGATCAAATTTACAAAGACAAAGAAAATGGTTTGGTATCGAAAAATCGTAATCTTGACGGCAGAGCTATAGGCGTAATATTTAGAAATATATTTTGAAGAATTGCCGCAATCATAGGATTGAATTGTATTATTGAAGAATATTTTCAAGTACATCGGAAATAGAGCATTTTAGTAGAGCATTTTCTACACAGTGTGAACCTAAGATACCAAACTACCAACAGTTCAGATCAATTTTAACCAGTAATGAAAGTAGTAAAGTCGGACGGGGCCGACTATATGATACCCTTCAGCACTATGGGTATATTAAACAGGACTATTAACATGAAATTGGATGAAATAAAATATGTGATATATATCTAAATATGAATCTACCTAGATCTACTTAACTCTATGCTCAATGTAGGAGAATTTCGTTTTTGTTGCTACTGTATTCTGACCCCCATGGTCAGAATAGTAAAACACTTTATTTTTTCTTATTTAAATTGAGATCTTCATGATCAAACTTTTTATTAAAATATTTTATTTTTTCTTTTTCTTTAATAATTATTGATCTGCTTCATGCAGATGTACAAAAGACAACTAACTAATTTTTGCTGCGACCAAGCAAAACGAAAACGCAATAGCAGCAGCAGCGAGATGACCGACGGCCGTTGTTAGGTAGCTATGTACATATGTACATACATACATACTCGTATGATCATCTGTACCTACATAAGGGACCGTTAGGTTTGGTTTCGCGTAAACAAATAATAATAGAAAAGGGAATAGAAAAGAGTTCAATCAACTCTTAAGGAGGAAAAGAATTGTATGTAGGGATTGCAGTGTATTTTTAGTTTGGGGGAAAAATCCCAAACACTCAATTTTGTACATTCAGCAACAATTCAGACAATCTGACAAATATTAGATATTGGTGCACCATTTACTTCAAATCGGACGAAAATATATATGGAAGCTCTATCCAAATATTAAGCGATTTCAAACAAACTTGTCACATATTAGGTTATACTAATTTCAGTACGTTTTGTTCCTATCCTATTGATTCCTTGGTGTGTCAAATACATCTCAACCGATTTTAATGAAACTTGTCACACATCATTCTGGACTAAATTCAGTACGCTATGCCAAATTTCGTGCATATCGAAAGATATATGTGGATACCGACTGATTACACGAAACTTGACAGACATCACTTTAGGCTCAATTTCGTGCAAATCGAAGGATATACAGGGACTTTGGTGCACCATTTACATGAAATCGGACGAAACTATATATGGGAGCTATATCTAACTCTGTACCGATTTTCTCAAAACTTGGCAGACATCATTCTAGGCTCAATTCACTACGTTATGCCAAATTTCGTGCAAATCGAAAGATATGTAGCGACTTTGGTGCACCATTTACATGAAATCGAACGAAACTATATATGAGAGCTATATAGAAATCTAGACCGATTTTCTCGAAACTGGGCAGACATCATTCTAGGCTCAATTCAGTACGTTATGCCAAATTTCGTGCAAATCGAAAGATATATAGGGACTTTGGTGTACCATTTACATGAAATCGGAAGAAACTATATATGGGAGCTATATCTAAATCTAGACCGATTTTCACGAAACATACCAGACATCATTCTAGGCTCAATTCGGTACGTTATGCCAAATTTCGTGCAAATCGAAAGTTATATAGGGACTTTGGTGCACTATTTACATGAAATCTTACGAAACTATATATGCAAGCTATATCTAAATCTGGGCCGATTTTCACGGAACATACCAGACATCATTCTAGGCTCAATTCACTTCGTTATGCCAAATTTCGTGCAAATCGAAAGATATATAGGGACTTTGGTGTACTATTTACATGAAATCAGACGAAACTATATATGGGAGCTATAACTAAATCTGGCCGATTTTCACGAAACATATCAGACATCATTCTAGGCTCATTTCAGTACGTTATGCCAAATTTCGTGCAAATTGAAAGATATAAAGGGACTTTGGTGCACTATTTACATGAAATCGGACGAAACTATATATGGGAGTTATATCTAAATTTGGGCCGATTTTCACGAAACACACCAGACATCATTCTAGGCTCAATTCAGTACGTTATGTCAAATTTCGTGCAAATCGAAAGATATATAGGGACTTTGGTGCACCATTTACATGAAATCGGACGAAACTATATATGGGAGCTATATCTTAATCTGTACCGATTTTCACGAAACTTGGCAAACATCATTCTAGGCTCAATTCAGTACGTTATGCCAAATTTCGTGCAAATCGAAAGATATATAGGGACTTTGGTGCACTATTTACATGAAATCGGACGAAACTATATATGGGAGCTATATCTAAATCTGGACCGATTTTCTCGAAACTTGGCGGACATCATTCTAGACCTCAATGATTAGGCTGTACCAAATTTCGTGCAAATCGAAAGATATATAGGGACCATTTACATTAAATCGGTTAAATATATATATGGGAGCTATATCTACATCTCAACCGATTTTTCCCAATTTCAATAGGGTTCGTCCTTGGGCCGAATAAGTGACCTATGCCAAATTTCATCCAATTCGGATCATAAATGCGACCTGTACTTTGTTTACAATTTAACATGGACAGACAGACAGACGAACGGACGGACATGCATAAATCGACTCAGAAAGTGATTCTATGCATATTCTCAAAAGGAACCACGTGTCTATCTCGTTTCCTTTTGCCTGTTACAAACATATGCACAAAACAATAATACCCTGTACCACGGAGTGGTGAAGGGTATAAAAATGTTGATACTTTATGATGGAAGTAGCAAAGGTTTCAACGGGTGGGCCCCATATTCACGCTAGATCTAGACTTTCGGAAGAATATTACAATATGCAATGTTTGTATTAATTCGGATTCTCAATTATGAGATTTAAACTTTTGTGAGAGAGATTTTGGTAAAGGTAAAAAGGTTATTCAAAGTATGGGTCCGTCGGCATGATACCATGACCATTTTTTTCAGAGGGATGCCGATGAATTATTACATCCAAGATTTAACGTGTGAACCACATTAGTCGATTTCGGTTAAGGTTTTATCTGCGTTTTTGGGTGTTGGAAAGCATAGTTGAGAAAAAATTGTCTGCATAGCCTCCATAAAAATACCCCGTCCACTTTTCGCTATCTTGAAAGTTTTAGCAGAAGGGCCAGCAATGTTGTTTTCCGGATTTGTGGGAATGAAAACCTGTTTGCCTAAATTTTTTGATGTAGGTCCATATAGGTCCCGCCTCATGTTGGCATTATGGAGGTTTTAGCCGGATTTCCCAACGGAAGTGTTTGAAATTTGGCATTCCGGGTTCCTGGCTATATTTGGGGAATATTTGAATATTTTTGAATATTTTTCCCAACAAAAGTGGTTGTAAATTTGATTCTGGTTTTGTGGGGGGCTTAAACCATCTTTGGAGTTCATTACTGGCTATAGTTCCATAAAGGTCGCACTTTATATATTCAGCTATTTTGCACTACGAACGATCGGTACTAGCACCAGGTGTGTGTTCCTATAGTAGTTCCCTTATCACTCGTTCAATTTGCTTCTTCTGCGACAATGGTCCATTTTCTTCTTCTTCTTAGAGATGCTCTCATTCTTTTAGTCCCACCTGTTCAAGTAATAGTATTTGCATATCATAACAAGAATCGACTTTCGAGGTCCTGCTTCAATATTTTAAATATACAAACCTGAGCGCTTTGTACCTTTTTATGGCGAATAATAAGAAAGACAGAATAAAGTGAACTGTTCATAACTCAAAATATAAAACCACATCGAACATTTTAGTCCAGGAAGTTTTTCAACACACAAGAACCTAGAATGCCAAATTATAACCACCTATATTAGTTAAAGGATGATGCCTTTAAAATGCCGAAACGTGGACCGATATATTTTCAATACAAAATACACCAATTTCAACGGAAATATATTTTTCAAATTCTGGCCATTTCGGTGGAAGATGCTACGCAATTTAGACGGACGTCCAAACATAAACTTATGTAGAAAATGTTCTGCATAAATGAATTTTGCCCTACAAGAACCCGGAATGCCAAAGTACAAGTGACTAAAAAGGCCAAAGTCCCTTAAACGAGTAATATGGTTCCTCGGCCCAGACACATGTACCGATATTGATAACTTTTGGTAGGGATATTGAAAAAGTTGTCAAAACTTGCAGAATACTGAATAATAGGGATAACTGTATAAGGGGACTATCCTAAAGTGGACCGATATGTTCCATTTTTAATACCAAACATCCTAGGAGTTCGATCGTGGACATAGCTAAATCGACATAGTGAATTTTGTACGCAATTCTGAAAAAAATCTGCTAAACAAACATTTAACTAAAACATTTTTTTCAGCATGTAGTAAAAATCTCACTTACATTCTAGCAATATTTGAATATCAACATATTCTCTCTCACACAACACCCTCCAGCCGTCATACATACCTACCATTTTTTGTGCGGTTTGCCCTACAAAAAAACGGACCATATAGGTCCCGCCTCATGTTGGCATTATGAAGGTTTTAGCCGGATTTCCCAACGGAAGTGTTTGAAATTTGGCATTCCGGGTTCCTGGTTATATTTGGGGAACATTTGCGCTATAGGTCCATAAAGGTTTCGATATATTTGCCGAAAATATTTGATATACGTGCACACATGTCCAGCCCCATTTTTGGTATTCTGAATATTTTTTCCCAACAGAAGTGGTTGTAAATTTGATTCTGGTTTTGTGGGGGGCTTAAACCATCTTTGGAGTTCATTACTGGCTATAGTTCCATAAAGGTCGCACTTTATATATTCAGCTAGTCTGCACTACGAACGATCGGCACTAGCACCAGGTGTGTGTTCCTATAGTAGTTCCCTTATCACTCGTTCAATTTGCTTCTTCTGCGACAATGGTTCATTTTCTTCTTCTTCTTAGAGATGCTCTCATTCTTTTAGTCCCACCTGTTCAAGTAATAGTATTTGCATATCATAACAAGAATCGACTTTCGAGGTCCTGCTTCAATATTTTAAATATACAAACCTGAGCGCTTTGTGCCTTTTTATGGCGAATAATAAGAAATACAGAATAAACTGAACTGTTCATAAGTCAACATATAAAACCACATCGAACATTTTAGGCCAGGAAGTTTTTCAACACACAAGAACCTAGAATGCCAAATTATAACCACCTATATTAGTTAAAGGATGATGCCTTTAAAATGCCGAAACTGGGATCGATATATTTTCAATACAAAACATCAAAGGATATTGGTATTAACCAATTTCAATGGAAATATATTTTTCAAATTCTGGCCATTTCGGTGGAAGATGCTACGCAAACATAAACTTATGTAGAAAATGTTCTGCATAAATGAATTTTACCCAACAAGAACCCGGAATGCCAAAGTACAGGCACTTCAAGTGACTAAAAAGGCCAAAGTTCCTTAAACGAGTAATATGGCTCTACGGACTAGTTTTTGGTAGGGATATTGAAAAAGTTTTCAAAACCTTCAGAATACCGAATAATAGGGGTAACTGTATATGGGGACTATCCTAAAGTGGACATTCTAGGAGTGTAGGCAGCTGGATCGTGGACATAGCTAAAACGACATAGTGAATTTTGTACGCAATTCTGAAAAAAATCTGCTAAACAATCATTTAACTGAAACATTTTTTCAGCATATAGTAAAAATCTCACTTACATACTAGCAATATTTGAATAACAACATATTTTCTCTCACACAATACCCTCCAGCCGTCATACATACATATCACTTTTTTGCGGTTTGTCCTACAAAAAAACAAAGTGTTGCATCGGAGCCTTTTTATTATTCCGTTCTTTTGTCAGGTATTTGATTCGAATGAATGACAAGAATTACGAATACATTTTGATTGCGGGCAATTGTTGTTGCTAGTAACTGAATCACGTTTTGTATTAAATAAACTTGGCAAATTATCGCAATACCAATTGGTCCTGTGGCTACAAAAAACGAAACGGCCAGTAACAACAAATCGATTTTGTTGAAACAGCTGTATATCAAGAGTTGCTGTTGTGTTTTTTTGATAACCATGGCTAATATTTTTTCATTTAAGCTTTAGCTATCGTTAACAGAGAGTTTTTTGTAGCTCCCTCTCTTTGCTAGAATCAATAAATAAACATTTGTATTGGTCATGGCTTAATACAGTGGGTGGTCATCGATTCATTTATTGTACGTTGCAATGTGGTTTGAAATTAAATGTTTGTCGCAGCAAATATGCAAAACACAATTGAGTATCCCAGCATTGTACCATAGCATACATAAAACCACATTATTCATGGGCGAAGGTAATGAAATATTGTGGCTACCAATGGCGATTAATGTCATCCACAAAGGTAAACTAGAGTGCGATAATGCCATTTCCCGGAATGTATGAATGAATTTAATGCAATTCGCCACAAATAATGTCGATATTCAATGAAATTATAAGTAATTATTTTGACAAAAAATGAACAGCAAATGTATTGAATGCTCCTTTTAAAGTAAATATTGAATACCAGGAAGAAGTGCAATAACAAGGGAAATATTGGCAAATTTTTATTACAGATAAAATTCACAAGCATTTAATAATAAAAACCAGTGAGCGGAGCAGTATATTCGGACGGGGCCGACCATATGATACCCTACACAACTTTCACGAAAATCTAACATTCTGAGCTTGGGCAATATTTCACAATATTTGCACCCTCTTGACGGACTAGAGGTCAACAAATATTACCAATATTCAGTACAGCCCTTCTGATTGCTTGACCAGATTCCCTTCAATGTGCGTTGTGTTCTGATGTTCGGCTTTAAATTATAGCCTATATATCAACGCGAAAAAACACAAAAAATTAAGTTTTCGGTCCGATTCATCCCAAAATTATTATCTGATCATCACCGAAAATTATAGGCACGTCCTTGACCATAACGGGAACCTCACGGAACATTTCAAAGCGATCAGCAGTATATTTCGCCCTCTAGTGTGGTAATGGGTTACTAAATAATATCTGAGTACGTAAGCACCTGTAAATATTTAGGAGTAACTCCCACATGCGAGTACACACGACAATAAAATTGACATCAATTTAAAGGTCAACCACTCGTCTTGAACATACTATCAACTTCTCGGGTCTAGGACCTTCAGGGGCAAATATATACGCCATAGAATACAAATTTTTTAAATTTTCACACAAAAGTCAGGGTCCATTTGACCCGCTAAATATTGACAGATCATTATAAAACAGGCATACTTATTCTTTTGTCCAATCCCCTTCTCCATGAAAAATTCAAGGTGTTTGTGTCATAATTGCGGCCTCGGGAGCGACTAGAAAAACCAACAAAAATAAAGTTTTTGGTCCATTTCATCCTCTAAATATTATCCGATCTTTACCAAAAACAATAGGGGTCATCATTGGCCAGAACCCATCCTACATGCAAAATTTCATGAAGATTGGTCCATAACTGTGGCATGTATCGTATTTACATATTATAATGGACAGACGGACACACATGTCTAGATCGACTCATCTAGTCAAGATATGACGATCGGTATACTTTAAGGTTGGTCTAGGACCAATATTGCGCGGCGTTACAATTTCTTGGGGCTGCACAAAGCTATAATACCCTGACAACATAATTGTGTAGGTTATAAAAATACTAATAGCCTGTTTTTGTAAAATTCCAAACGAACGAATTCGAGTGACTTACGACCAAACCTTTATTTAGGTTTATAAATGTTTTCTGATTCAAAACAAAAATAAATGACATATTTTTCAAACCCAAGGAGTTTGGTCGTAAGTCACTCGAATTCGTTCGTTTGGAATTTTACAAAAACAGGCTGATACAGCCTTGAATCAGAAAACATTTATAAACATAAATAAAGGTTTGGTCGTAAGTCACTCGAATTCGTTCGTTTGGAATTTTACAAAAACAGGCTGTAAAATTCGGAAATGGAGGAAACCACATACAAGTTTTAAATTTTTGTAGCTTTGTCAGATGTATAGAATTAAAC
>NW_026875122.1:0-10173 GCF_032173495.1 Musca vetustissima
TAAAAATATTTTTACAAGGACTATTAGCCCAATAGGCGTGGATTTTCTAAAAATATTTTTACAAGGACTATTAGCCCAATAGGCGTGGATTTTCTAAAAATATTTTTACAAGGACTATTAGCCCAATAGGCGTGGATTTTCTAAAAATATTTTTACAAGGACTATTAGCCCAATAGGCGTGGATTTTCTAAAAATATTTTTACAAGGACTATTAGCCCAATAGGCGTGGATTTTCTAAAAATATTTTTACAAGGACTATTAGCCCAATAGGCGTGGATTTTCTAAAAATATTTTTACAAGGACTATTAGCCCAATAGGCGTGGATTTTCTAAAAATATTTTTACAAGGACTATTAGCCCAATAGGCGTGGATTTTCTAAAAATATTTTTACAAGGACTATTAGCCCAATAGGCGTGGATTTTCTAAAAATATTTTTACAAGGACTATTAGCCCAATAGGCGTGGATTTTCTAAAAATATTTTTACAAGGACTATTAGCCCAATAGGCGTGGATTTTCTAAAAATATTTTTACAAGGACTATTAGCCCAATAGGCGTGGATTTTCTAAAAATATTTTTACAAGGACTATTAGCCCAATAGGCGTGGATTTTCTAAAAATAAAAATATTTTTACAAGGACTATTAGCCCAATAGGCTATTTGAATAGGCTATTCAATTTATGTGAATATTTTTGGGAGGGGTTTTACCACAATCACCACCCACTCAAGCCATTATTTTTCCTTCTTCTACACCTGTCACTCCAAGCAAACACGACTCACACACATACAGGCATATTTTATTAGTTGTCAAGACAGTTGGAATACAAAATAGGCCAAAGCAATTTCCAAAATTCTTACAATTTGGAACTATTCGATGGACAAATAGGGCGTTGAGAGGAAAGGGGGCGGATTCGGTATATACTTTTTTTGTTCAAAAAAAAATGTTCATATGTATATAGAATTCCTCCCAGAACAATGGAACACTTGGCACACATTTTCAAAAGAAACACCCGCCACAACAGTGACAACAACAACAACAGTCGTGCGAACAACGACATCCAAGTAAAAAAAAATTAAATGTTTTGAAATGTTGTTGTTGTTTTATTTTTGTGTTGACCAGACAGAAATCCAATTAATTACCCAAAAAATATAAATTTATATACACTTGATTACAAATGGATTTTGGTGTATTTTTCTAAATGGAAAATAGAAAGAGTTTTCGATTGAAATGTTTTCATAGAAGAGATGACAATTTGGAAATTGCATAATACAAATCCACAGCAAGATGACACAATCAATTTTTTCAATCCAGCTCATATTTAATTTGGAAATTTTTAGGGAAAATATCAAAAGTGTAGGACATCTGCTTGTTAAAATTTGTTCCAAATTTTGGATATATCTAATAATTTATGTAGGGTGCCCTTTATTAACTTATCCCAGAAGTTGGTCCGATCCGATTTTTAACCTTTTTAAGAAAATTTCTCATTTAATAACAATTAAATATTTCAAATAAAAAATCACTTCCCTATTCGTGGTTTTAATCGCCTTGTTTTGGGATTCTTTCGATATCAGTGACGATATTGATGTTGATCGTATTTAGAATTTTTGAAATGCTGCCAAAATTTATCAAATGACACGAACAAACGAAGAAAAAACAAAAACATGAAAACTCATGTGGACAACCAGAAAAACATATGCTAAACAACCGACAAGACTCCCCACTTCTAATAAAAGCATCTGTTGTCGTCACATCGTGTTGATATATTTTTATGGAAAATTATTTGTGGAAAACACTTCCGTATTTTCATTTATTTTTTTTTTTCTTTTTTTATTAGCTTATTAACATTTAATATTATTAATTTATGCAATTATTAAGTGGTAGCTATAAATAAGGTGTAAACAGGATGTAAACGAAGATAGAAATGATAAGAAAAAGAAAAAAATCTACACTAATTCATGTCCCTATAAAATTTCAAGTCAAAATCACAACAAATTTTGAAGATTTAGCCGATTTATTGTGTCAGCATTAAACGACGGCTGAAGTTCTTCTCAAATTTAAAAAGCATTTTTCCGAAACAGTTTTTTTACGAATGGCGGGCACGATAACTCAAAAACTAATAATCCGATCGGTTCCAAATTGGATCACATATGAACTAAGATAAACTCAATAGGTAAAGAACATCCTTGTAACCTTCACCACACTGTGGCACAGGGTATTATGCCTTTGTGTATATGTTTGTAACAGGCAAAAGGAATCGAGATAGTTCCTTTTGAGAATATGCATAGAATCACTTTCTGAGTCGATTTATGCATGTCCGTCTGTTCGTCGGTCCGTCCATGTATTTTTGTGAACATAGTACAGGTCACATTTATAATCCGATTTGGATGAAATTTGATTCAGCTCATATGTTTGGCTCAAGAACGAACCCTATTGAAATTGGTGAAAATTGGTTCAGATTTAGATATTGCTCCCATATAAAGTTTCGTCCGATTTTATGTAATTGGTGCACCAATCGCCCAATATTGATCCGGTTGAGACAACATTTTGCACAGAGTACTGAATTAGGTCTAGATTGATGTATGCCAAGTTTTCTTGAAATAGGTTCAGATATAGATATAGCTCCACCATACTATACATGTTTGCCCGATTGAGACAAGATTTTGCACAGAGTACTGAATTATTTTCAGATTGATGTATGCGAAGTTTTGTTGGAATCAGTTCAGATTTAGATATAGCTTCCACATATAGTTTCGTCCGATTTTAGGTAAATTGGGACAAAATTGAAATTGGAGAAAATCGGTTCAGATTTAGATATAGCTTCCATACAAAGTTTCGTCCGATTTTATGTAAATGGTGCACCAAACTTCCAATATTGATCCGGTTGAGACAAAATTTTAAACAGAGTATAAATTAGGTCTAGATTGATGTAAGCCAAGTTTTCTTGAAATCGGTTCAGATTTGAATAAAGCTCCCATATATTGTTCCGTCCGATTTTATGTAAATAATGCACCAAACTCTCAATATTGGTCCGAGTAAGACAAAACTTTGCACAGTGTACTGAATTCAGTCCTGTTTGACATCTATGAAGTTTTTCTTGAAATCGGTCCAGATTTACATATAGCTGCCATATATATTTTCATCCGATTCTAGGAAAATGGTGCACCAAACTCCAAATATTTGTTCGAGAGCAAAATTTTGCACAACATATTGAATAAGTCCAATGTTAGACCCTTAAGTTTCTTTGGACCAAATCCGCCAGCTGGTGCCCACGCCTTTTCACAAAAAGAGTAACCGCTTTCATCTAAACTTTGAACATCGTAATATTTCTTTCAAATTTAGATGGAGTTTGAAGATGGAAAATACCGCACCACTTCTTCTGGTGTCTCCCTAACAAACTGGTCAAAATGTTTTTGATAATTTATTTTCTAATATAATGCGAACGAAGTATACGATTTGAAGCAACGATTCGAACCAGATCAAGGTGGAAGATTAGATCCATCGGTCCATTCTTCTGGTACCTCATCCAAAAGTTGTTTAAAGCCTATTTGGTCTAAAGGCACTTGTGATTTATATTCGTTATTTGTATTTTACATTTTCACAACCCTACCCTATCTTGTATGGGTATTATAGCTTTAAGTGGCTCCAAATGTTTGTAACTCCGCGAAATATTGGTTCCAGATCTACTTTTTAGTATACCGATCATCATATCATGACTAGCTGAGTAGATGTACACATGTGTGTCCGCCCGTCGGTACGTCTGTACATTATAATTTGTAAACACAGTACAGGCCACAGTTAGGGCCGAATTTGGCCAATGAAGACACCTATTGTAATAATTTATTAATATTGACCCTATACTATATTTTTATCTTTTTAGAGATCACAATAATGACCAGAACATCTCGAAAGTTAACACGAGGAAATGCTTCTAAACGAGGAACAAGCATGACTCTTCTCATGATAATAGGTCAATATTTAGCGGGTTAAATATTCCTAAACTTTTGTGTTAAAATGGGAAATTTTGCATTCTGTGGTGTATATAATTAGACCTGTAGGATATAGACCGATACCAATTATTTTTATTTAACGGGTTATTTAGGGAGTCAAATGAACCAAGAATTTTGTGTGTAAAATAACAATATTGGAATCTAATGGGTCACTCCGGGAAAAGATGATTCGGAAAATATGCCAGGGTAAAAAGGTGAGCTGTTGATCTTTTATAACTCAAGTAGGTTCAAATATTGCCCAGGATCGGAATATAGATCCGCAGAAAGTTAGAGTTCAATGTTACTTCTGTAGGGTATCATATGTTCGACCTCGTCTGACTGTATTACTCCTCTAACAGCTTGATCACATCAAAGAGTATAAACTTTCATCGGTTATAAATCCAAGGACACAAACTGGAAAAAGTTTATTAATATCCTGTGCTAACATTACCTTTTGATAAATCTTCGGCAAGAACAGCAAACCAATTATATTGGTCTAAAATCCGTAGCTCTGAGAATGTTGGAAACATTCTCAAAATGTCAAAAGCACTAAAAATTTTTAAAGGCATTGATTTCATCATCAAATATTCCGTGTTCAAAATATATATTCGAACCTATTGCCTTGTTCTGGCCAAATACTTAAATTTTCTTAAACAAAGATATGATCAACCAATAACCACTGCTGTTTTGATGATCGGTCAACATATAGCAGGTCTAGTACACACTGACGTTTTCATTCAATTACGCATATATTTACTTCTGGATAATATAGTTGGGGAAATTGTCCATATATCGAAGAGAAGCGGTTGACACTTCAGTTCAGAAATTCCACTGGTGTGAATTTATGCAGAATATCACACGGTCAGTCCCTTCCAACTATACTGATTTACTTCAATATTATATTATAAAATTTTATTTAATCTCTTTGTTCGAATAATCGTATTTCATATGTGAAGAGTTCCCTCACTTTGTGTCATAAATTCTTAACAACAACCATCCGATCAAGTTTGCATGTGGTATTTCAGAAAACGCAACTACGTAATTCTATGCTCAATTTTGTACGTCGTGCAAAATTTGATGTCAATCTGACTAACATGAGAAGTTTGATGTCCAATTTACTTAAAATCGGGAAGTTATATCAAAATATGAACCGATTTCAACGAAACTTCTCACAGGTTAGGTTATACTAATTTCAGTACGTTTTGTTCCTATCAGCCATATATTGGTTCCTTGGTGCGTCAATTACTTAAAATCAATCTATAATATAAGGGAGCTATATCTAAATCTCAACCGATTTTCACGAAACTTGGCACACATCACTCTAGGCTCAATTTAGTACTTTATACCAAATTTCGTGCAAATCGACAGATATATAGAGTCTTTAGTGCACCATTTACCTTAAATCGGACGAAACTATATATGTGGGAGCCATGTCTAAATCTGGACCGATTTTCTCGAAACTTGGCTGACATCAATCCAGGCTCAATTCAGTACGGTATACCAAATTTTGTGCAAATCGACAGATATATAGGGTCTTTAGAGCACCATTTACATTAAATCGGACGAAACTATATATGGGAGCTATATCTAAATCTGCACCGATTTTCTCGAAATTTGGCTGACATCACTCCAGGCTCAATTCCGTACCAAATACCAAATTTTGTGCAAATCGAAAGATATTTAAGAACTTTGGTGCACCATTTACCTTAAATCGGACGAAAATATATATGGGAGCTATATCTAAATCTGAACCGATCTTCACGAAACTTAGCACACATCATTCTATTCCTAATTCAGTAAGCTGTGCCAAATTTCGTGCGAATCGGAAGATATTTAAGAACTCTGGTGCACAATTTACCTTAAATCGGACGAAAATATATATGGGACCTATATCTAAATCTAATATTTGATATTTTGAGTACGTTTTTATACCTTTCACCACACTGTCTTTGTGCATGTGTTTGTAACAGGCAAAAGGAATCGAGATAGACACATGGTTCCTTTTGAGAATATGCATAGAATCACTTTCTGAGTCGATTTATGCATGTCCGTCTGTCCGTCTGTAGATGTTAAATTGTAACCAAAGTACAGATCGTATTTATGATCCGATTTGGACGAAATTTGGCACAAGTCACTTATTCGACCCAAGGACGAACCCTATTGAAATTGGTAAAAATCGGTTCAGATTTAGATATAGCTCCGATATAGGCAACAAAGTACCTATATATCTCTCGATTTGCACGAAATTTGGCATAGTGTACTGAATTAAGCCAAGAATGATGTGTGCTAAGATCCATGAAAATCAGTTCAGATTTAGATATAGCTCCCATATATATTTTCGTCCTATTTTATGTAAATGGTGCATCAAAGTCCATATATATCACTCGACTTGCATGAAATTTGGTATAGCGCACTGAATTGAGTCTAGAATTACATGTGTTAAGTTTCGTGAAAATCGGTTCAGATTTAGATATAGCTCCCATATATATTTTCGTCCGATTTAAGGTAAATGGTGCATCAAAGTCCCTAAATATCTTTCGATTTGCATATAGTACGGAATTAGGTCAAGAGTGATGTGTGCTAAGTTTCGTGAAAATCGGTTCAGATATAGATATAGCTCCCATATATATTTTCGTCCGATTTTATGTAAATGGTGCATCAAAGTCCCTATATATCTCTCGACTTGCACGAAATTAGGTATTGCGCACTGAATTGAGTCTAGAATTACATTTATTACATTATGGATCCAATTTCATTTTACTGGCCTGTCTGTTAGGTTTCATCTGTTGAATATTCTCAAAGTGGTGAAGGGTAACATATAGTCGGCCCCGTCCGACATTACTATCTTCTTTACTGGTTTCAAACTAATTTATTGCAATTTGGAATTTTATGTTCACATTGAGTAGCATATCATCCCACCAGAAATATGAATATTGACCCACATATCAATACGGCCAAAATGTAGGTATTTTGTGCACATTTTTCAACCAAGTTTTGTGCATTTTGGTATTTCATTGGGTAACAAATCTATGTACTAAAAATTATGAATGTTGGACTACCATTTGTGCAGACATAATTTCGGTATTATTAAAATTTACGAACGTATCTCAACCATTGGATGTAATTTATTATTTCGGATTTTCATTGAGTAGAAAATCCATCTACCGAAATCTATCAATATTAACTTAATTTGGTGGACAGGCATCATTTCACGGTACTAGGAGAATTGTGGGAATTTTTAGAGTTTCTTTAAGTGTGTCGAATCTTCCTACCAAAAATTTACCCCAATATAAAAAAAATTCTTGTAGATTTGTCGGTTCAGATTTAGATATAGCTCCCATATATATTTTCGTCCGATTTAAGTTAAATGGTGCACCAAAGTTCTTAAATATCTTTCGATTTGCACAAAATTTGGTATTTGGTACGGAATTGAGCCTGGAGTGATGTCAGCCAAATTTCGAGAAAATCGGTTCAGATATAGATATAGCTCCCATATATATTTTCGTCCGATTTTATGTAAATGGTGCATCAAAGTCCCTATATATCTCTCGACTTGCACGAAATTAGGTATTGCGCACTGAATTGAGTCTAGAATTACATTTATTACATTATGGATCCAATTTCATTTTACTGGCCTGTCTGTTAGGTTTCATCTGTTGAATATTCTCAAAGTGGTGAAGGGTAACATATATCCATCTTCCTTACTGGTTTCAAACTAATTTATTGCAATTTGGAATTTTATGTTCACATTGAGTAGCATATCATCCACCAGAAATAAAATTGACCCACATATGTAGGTATTTTGTGCACATTTTTCAACCAAGTTTTGTGCATTTTGGTATTTCATTGGGTAACAAATCTATGTACTAAAAATTATGAATGTTGGACTACCATTTGTGCAGACATAATTTCGGTATTATTAAAATTTACGAACGTATCTCAACCATTGGATGTAATTTATTATTTCGGATTTTCATTGAGTAGAAAATCCTTCTACCGAAATCTATCAATATTAACTTAATTTGGTGGACAGGCATCATTTCACGGTACTAGGAGAATTGTGGGAATTTTTAGAGTTTCTTTAAGTGTGTCGAATCTTCCTACCAAAAATTTACCCCAATATAAAAAAATTCTTGTAGATTTGTTTTTGCAAAATAGTCAGGCTGAATCCCAGTTTGTTGTTTTTATAAAAAACAACTATTTATTAGTGGGGAATGTAGCATTGTTTGTAGATTTTAGTAATTTTGAATATCCACCTGATGGTGGGGGATATACAAAGTTCGGCGGGATCAATAACGATTTTACTTGTTTATGATTGTATCTTTAGATATTTCACAATCTTTAAAATTTATATACAAAATTCCTTTATAAAAAAATTGGCAAATATTTGAATAGATTGCCTTAAATTGCCACTCATGTTGCAATCTTTAATGTGTTTTAATTTCCCATAATTTTAATAACCTCATTCGAAAACAGAAACGCTTCCAACTACAATTTATGACCAAATTAAAAAAACTTACTTTGTTTTCTTTTTGTGGTTTATAGGACAAAAATATACTCTTTTTTTGTTTTTATGACCGTTAACCGCCTTTGTGGTTGTGGTTTTCTGTTATATTCAATTACTGCTGGTGGTTTTCCAAAAACACGAACACTGTCACACTTTATTAGCACACCAACTTTATTTTTTTGTGGTTTATTATTTTTTTTCTTTGGTGTTTTGCTTGTTTCCTTTATTGTTATTGTGGTTGTTGTTACCAATTCTTTTTGAATGTTCGTTACTTTTGTGTCGTATATTCCTTTGACTACGATTTCCTTTATTTATATTACTTCCTCGAAAACGAACACACACACACACAGAGACACAAAAATAACTTTTCGAAGAACCTATGCTGCGTAAATGCCAGTGTATTGGTGGGTCTTATGTTTTTGTCGTAAATCAAAATAATATACCGACCGTTTGGAAATAGAAATGCGCAACGCTTAGCTTTAAAGCACCAGTACGAGTATACGAATGTTTTGATGGTTTGCAACTAAATAGAACTCTTGTAAACAAAACTATTTCAACCCCTCGCAAACGCACACACGCATAGACACAACATACACCAGTACACCTCATTGACTCTTCTGCTTATCAGCAGCGCAAAATGTTACTGTTGTGCTTGGTTCGTTGCTCGGTTGGTTGGTTGGCTGGCTGGCTGGTTCGTTGTGCTGGATGATACCACCAACACAAATGTGTTGGGGACGGTCGTTGCCATTATCGTTGTTGTCGGCACGAACGACAGCAGCAACACAACCAGAACACCGAACTTTTGATGACACCACTACGACAATAACAAAAAACAACACAAACGTTGTAGGCACCCCCTCAGAACGAAACTCATCTTCATACAACCTGCTGTCGAGACTCGGAGACGCAACCAAATGTATCCAACCAACCATCCACCCCCAAAAATAAATGTTTGGTTTGCTTCATGCAAAAGAATGTGAACGTAGCCAATTGAGTGGGGAACAGTTTTATAGCCCTCTCTATGAATAATATAGAACATTTGAGACCTGATCGAACTATTTTACACACATAAGAAAACCCATTTTCGTGTTTGGGGACATACACTAACATTTTATGGAGAATGTTTTTGTCTTTGATACCATACTTCTAAAACGATATCTTGTGATAAAAATTGGTACCAACACGGAATAATAGGGCGATTTTAACCCTAAATAACATTATTTAATATTTTACGCTTATGCTGATATTTGGGTTTTAATCTATTCTAAGATTTATTGTAAAATTATATTTTTGTAGAATATTTTGACCTGATAAAAATGGTCTTCAATGAGTTATAAAGGTGAATATTGAAATTTTCCGGTAATTATGGAAAAAATGAATTTTGTTCGCCCCCCTGACGAAGTACTAAAAAGTACTATGGTTAATATTGGTTAAACTCATAAAAAATACATTTCGTATGGCGAATTCTCTTGGTGTATATGATTAAGGTAAATTCTTTATGAAGTATTTATATATCATACGGAATTTATAAGTTCATAAGTGAAAAAGTGAGGTCACCGTGGAACACAGTTTGATTCACGTATGCATAGTAGTGCGTATGATAGTTAATTATTGATTATACGCACTCAGAACCATTCAGTTTGATTCCTCCATTACCATATTGATTAAAACAAACCATTGAC
>NW_026875123.1:0-10124 GCF_032173495.1 Musca vetustissima
TGCCGTGGTTTATTGGAATCGACGCCAAATCGTTCTAGTATGTGGATACCCGCTTTATTATTCTAAAGTTATTTGGGATGTTTTGAAGCCGAGACGACCATATCTAATACTCTCATTTTGAGATTAGGACGAGAAATTACCATATATTAAATGAAAAAATGCTGGAGAATGTATTGAACGTAAATGTGAGAAAATATTCGCGAAAAAATGCCGTGGTTTATTGGAATCGTCGCCTAATCGCTTTTAGTATGTGGTTACCCGCAATGGTAACGATAAAAAGACAAAGCGTGTATTATACAATGATTTTTTCAAAAATGATAATAAAAAGCAAAATACTTTTTTGTGATAATCATTTTTGGGTTGGTATAGATTTTTGCCGATATCTTCGAGACCAATAGGTCTTTCGCAGTGATTCTTGCAGAAATAAGATCTAAATATGTCCACAAACATATCCCATCATACATAATTCATTTTACATCTTTAGTATGCTGGCTTTAAGCGTATATATTAGAATTTTGTAAAATTTTTATTGAGGCAAAATACTTATTACACTCACTGTATATGGTAGCTTTAACTAAATCTGATCCAATTTTGCTCAATTTCAAATGGGTGGTCCTTGGGCAAAATAATTGGGCTGTGCCAAATTTCACCTCATTCTGGTTAGAAATGCGACCTTTACTTTGTTTACAATTCTACACGGATAGACGAACGGACGTTCAGGAATCGACTCAAAAAACTGATTCTATGTATACAAATATATGTATACAAAGACATACAATCCTGTGCCACAGTGTGGTAAAGGGTTATAAAAACTCAAAGTTTTTGCCGTATGTCGATCGATGTTTAATGACATCTATAATATAAATTCCGTGGATTGAGTACACGATGGTCTTTATCAAGTTCTATAGCGAACGAAAAAGCTAGTATTGATGCAACTACGTCTCTCTGCTATTCAATACTATTTGAAATGTGTCAATATATGTGATTTTACATACCTTATAGATGTTAACCCTGTAATAAAGTGCTTTTTGAGGGCCTGTATTCCTCCTAGCTTCGACCAACCCAACAGTTCATCTGGAGGGTATAACAAACAATATTTTCTTTATATTTACACTTTGTATCACTTCATATACATATCGTATATTCCCATATGTTTGAATAAATATTCAAATTTCTATGCGAACTATGATGAATGCTATGACGGTGCAATAAAAAATCTTTTTTTTTTTATTTTCTAAATAAATTATAAACGCTTCATACGTATAACAGAAACTCTTTTACGTAGGTTGGCGGCTGAGTGCCTGACCGACTGGCTGCCTGCCTGGTAGGCTAGTTCGTTCGTTGGTTTAGCAAAACAACCATCAATTTCAAATCAAATGTAACAATCATAACTACTTGTCTGCCGGGTAGGATAGGCAGGCAAAACGAGTCGCTCGCTAGGTTAACTAAATGGATGGATAGATGGATGGCTGAAAGAATTATGATGACGACGATGATGATTGTATAAAATGCTTGCCGCCGGAGTACGTGCTCAAGTGTTGATTGATGTCTATGTAACGATCATTGACTTAGGTTAGTTAAGTCGAGACATACGTTGTTGCTGTTGTAGGCACTTTAACACTATTCATCGCCATCCTCATCATCATCACCATAGTCATCATCTTGGTGTGTTTGTTTTCGGAATTTTTGGGGGTAGGTTGGGGCATGAGGTATGAAATCAATTGAAAAAATCCGGTTGTGGTTTCTTTTATTTCTTTGGTTTGTGTGGTCAGCACTCCTTTTGTATGGTCAGAAATAAATTCACATACATATGAAATACATTACTAAATTTGTATACCACTACAAACACATTAAATAATTTTATCAATTTTTGTATACATAAATTGAATAGGAATTATGTTGAGATCCAAATGCTGCTGCTGCTTAAAATCTGACAGTTTTATGACTTAATAAAATTTTGACACTAATAATATTAAATTGATTAGTCATCAAAAGTGTTGTTTGGAAATCTATTTGAATTGTGTATTCTATTTGAGGTATATACATTGTCATTTACTAACTTCCCGTAATTTAGGTCATTAGGCATAGATTTAAATATTTTTAAGTAAAATATGCTAATAGTATAACACCTAATTAGTTAAATCATACAAAGACTCAATTTGTTCGACTGAAGTTTGTAAAGATTTCTATGGTTTTGGTTGTTTTGCGTTTTACTAAAATCTCAAACCTTTAAAACGTGGACCGATATTGAAATCACATGATGGATGGAGCATGTTTCTAAACTCCTCAAAATACTGCCACTTAGAGGGAAAAGTTTTATGAGGTTATAACTAAAGCGGAACCATTATTGATTACCGCTGGTAGAATATACCGAAAATTGGGAAGTATTAATATATGAGGGGCGATGTCTAAATGAGGACCTATATAGCTTATTTTCGATTCTTCTTATTTTTTATCTCAATACCTTCCAACACACCAAATATTTATGATAAAGATTTTCGAACCTGACCTATTACTTTTGTATCTCAATACTATCCATCAGAGTATCCCCAATTCTACGATGACTACTACTATATATGGACAACCCCAACACGCAAAAAATCAGATTTGTTAACAAATAGGACTCCACAACACTGTAAATCACTGTAGTCGATTTTCACAATTCTCTCTATATACCAATTTGTTATCATTAAAGACATTTTGCAGTGCAAGAAAAACATGATAATCGCTTAGTGCCAAGTCCGGACTGTATGGTGGATGCGTTAAAATTTCCCATCCAAGCTCCCGAAGTTTCTGGCGAGTCACTGTATATGTGTGTGACCTAGCTTTGTCCTGGTGGAACACGACACCTTTCCTGTTGGCCAATTCTGGTCAATTGCTATCTTCAAACGGTCCAGTTGTTGACAGTAGAGATCAGAATTTAGCGTTTGGCTATATGGAAGCAACTCATAATAAAAAATCCCATCCAGTCCCACCAAATGCATCGCAGAACCTTCCCGGCCGTTAGTCCTGGTTTGATCACTGTTTGAGGTTCTTCACCGCTCTTTGACCACGATCGTTTCCGCACAGGGTTATCGTATGTGATCCATTTCTCATCTCCAGTCACCATCCGTTTAAGAAATGGGTTTATTTAATTCGTTTGGCCAAGGCTTCGCAGATGCAAATTCAATCTATTCTATTTATTTCTGTTAATTGGTGTGGCACCCAAACATCGAGTTTCTTTTGGAATCCAGCTTTGTGTAAATGGTTTACAACAGTTTTATGGTCGATTTTTAGCTCATGGGCGATATTACGACTGCTAACATGTCGGTCATCTTCGATTATTTCTCCGATTTTATCGACATTTTCGACGATTATAGTCACTTCGGCTGTATAATTCGAGTAAATATTAAAAATGACAAGTCAGTTGCGGTTCCATTGTAGGTAGTCTATACCAAAACATGAATTTATATTGACATTTTTTGTGCGAGGAAATGTTTTACCCACCCAAGAACTTAGAATTATAAATTGCAGTGACAATTGCGGGATCTGTATATCGAAAACATTTCTGCAATTTTGAATTCACCCGGAATCCAACTTTATAGCCACTGGAGTTTGGAAAATGTGTCAAAATACCAAAATTGGAAAAAGGGATAGGGTCATTCCAAGTCATTCCAATAGAGCTAATGTGGACATGCCTATATCGTCTTAGAATTCATTATAACCTCCACCAAAAGGTGGAGTGTACATTAAATTTGTTATTCCGTTAGCAACACCTCGAATTATTCACCAGTTCCCTACAAAGTAAATATATAATTGCGATCAAAATTGAATTCTGTGTCGATTTGCCCTTGTCCGTTTGTCTGTCCTTCTGTTGAAATCACGATATTTAAGGTAGAACTCTGACATTTTGCACAGACATTGCTCTTAGGATATTTGATATTGCTAATGAGACATATCAGTCCAATTTTTGGTGTAGCCCCATATAACAATACAATTATTAAGATTCACCCATGTTTCAGGGTAGCCCCCATATAACGGTTGCTCCAGTATTCAGTATTTCTGGCACTTTGGACACGTTTTCTAACCGAAGTTGCTGTAATTTGGTGTTTTGGGTCATTGAATAAGACATATCCAAAACACAAATTATTAATATTGCCTCAAGTTCCAGGGTAGCCCCCATATAACGGTACCCCCAATATTTGTTATTTCGCTCAAGTTTTTTCAAACGAATTGGCTGTAATTTTGTATTCTCATTGGCTGGCAAATCTCACTACCAAAAATATCAATATTGATCTCCTTTTTATTATAGCCCCATATAATTGTACCCCACAATCAGATATTTTGAGAATTGCAATCATATTTTTCTCACGTATCATAACATGAGTTTCCCCCTAGGAGCACCCACTAATTTTGTTATCATCTTCATGGTGAAGGGAATAAAAAGTTCGGCCTAACATCTCTTTTACTTGTTTATTATGGTTTTTGCAGAAATTTCTTGAAAAATTATTTTACTTATAAGTAGACTGTGAAATAGTCAACAATTTTTTATTTTTATTTAAATTATTCAAATAAATAAAATTTTAAACAAAAATTATTTTTCATTTGCAGTTTTCAATTTCAACTAAAATAAAAGCCATCAACAAGATCTCAAAAAATATTGAACACAACTACAATTTTTGGATTTAAATTGATTAATTCATCAACATCACGGCGAACAAAACGAATCCACGGATATCTCATTAACAGAGGTAAGTTCGAAATGTTGTTTCTGTATTTGACACTTTGATTGCAATCGAATTTAGTTCAGCTCAATTTCATTGTAAGGCCAGATAAACGATATCATTGCCAAACTAAGCGTTTTGGAAAAAAAATTTCTAAAACATTCTCAGTGTGAGTGTAGAACATTTTTGTTTTTTTTTTTTTCAATTGCTATTTGGGCTGCAGCTCACTAATGCTATCATCATTGTGACCAAGACCCAGATAATGGTGTCGATTCTGAATGGCAAATAGGCAACCAATGTGTCGATGTTAATTTGAAATTTGTTTTTGACCCACAAAACGGATATTTGCCTATCGTTGGTAAAATAAATGCTGGTTTTTTCTCATTACGAAAATGAGCGATGGCCAAATTTATCCGAAAGCAGTATAGCCCATGGCCAGTAAAATGCAATTAACTGGAAATAACGTGCAAATATGGGAGGAATTTAAAAAATATAGAAGACCAGGTAGTCTTCTCCGAGTTTTGTTCTTATAAAGAATAGCATATCGTCTTCTCATATCAGAGTCAAAACTACATCTCTGTATTCTATATAGAAGGCCGTCTTATATGGTTGGTATTTAATACGTATGCTTCAAACGAATCTCAGAGTAAAAGGTGTAAAATATGATCTTTCATGCGGAAGGCCAGAGGATCTGCTTTCATAACGCCAGATGGTCTTAATAGAATACCGCAGGGTCTTTGGATATCGAAGAGTGTTCCAATATTAAAGATCAGGGGATCGTCACATTTAAGAAATCATACAGTAGCTTCATGTAGAACAACAGAGCGGCTTCTGATATAGAAGCGCAGAGATTATTCTTCTATGTATAAGCAGAGAATGTTCTAGTATAGGAAGCCCGTTGGTCTAGATGAAAAAATCAGTAGTTCTGAAAGGTTTTTTTTTATAGAAGGATAGATGGTATTTTTGTATTGAAGATTAGTAGATACAAAAGGGTCTCCCCATGTAGACTTCGGAGAGTATTCTTGTATAGTCGAACATAGGGTCTTCTTATACTGAGGACCAGAGAGTCTTATCATATCAGAAGGCTTTCTCATATCGAATATCAGAGGGTCTTCTTACAAACGAGTTTCAGATATATATTCTTATATAGAAAACTGGAAGGTCTTTTGTAGAATACCAGCGGACTTTTATGTAAAATACCCTATGGTACCTTTTTTAAAAGATCAAATATTTTTTCAAATATTTTTCATCTAAAGTGCTGTAGAAAAATTCCATCCGGCATCTATAGAAGAATATCCTCTGGTCCTTATTTTAGGTATTTTCATGGTGCTGGGCGAATTTTCCAACCGAAGAGGCTGTAATTTATCATTCCGGTTTCAAGGTGGATAAAAATTTGTTTTTGGAAAAAAGGTATAGATCAGTTTTTTATATAATCATCACATAACGGTCCCGCCTAATGTTAGATAATTTAATGAACCTAGTTTTTAAACGAATCGCCGGTAATTTGGGCCCTTATTTTGGTAAGCCCCATATAGAGATATTGCTTCATTTCCGATATGTTGAAGGTTTTTTTTTAATTTTCGAACCTACTCGAGTTTAATTTGATGTTTAATTTTCTCAGAGGATAAACCAATGATCGCGACGGACAATTGACAATGACAAAACCCCATTTTAAATGTTTCGGACGATTTAAAGTAATTCAAATGGGCACCTCATGCCTTGTTGACAGATTAACCCATCATCATACCCGCTCCACTTATTAAAATTGCATTCACTAAAAAATTCATTTGAGCATTCTCCAATTGAGCGAACACTGAAACGCTCATTAATTTGTTTGCTGTAGACCGCCTTTCAGAACAAAACCCCTATAAAATTGACAAATTAAGGCTAGAACATACCCAATATATCATACTGACACATTGAGCTGGCCGTTCAGAATTCTACATAAAATAGTGTTTTAATGCAAAATGTTAGTAAACTGAAGTGTTCTGTAAAGTTCGGTTACACATGTTCCCGCAATCTCTTTCTCTCTCCATCATTTCAATGTATTAAAAGTGGCCAAAATGAAAAAAACCCTTGAGTTCATATGAATATTGATTGAGGCAGGATATTTTACCACACCAAAATCTTGTTGAAAGTTGCATATACACACATTCGTGCACATACACACACACATACACACATTTGCAACTACAATAAATGTGTAAAAATTGTGTACATTTGTGTAAGGACAAGTGTGGGATATATTTCAAGTAGGGGAGACTGGGGCACCTTCGGCATCGGGGCACCTTCGGCAATCGCGTTTTCGATATGAAGCTCTCACCGTACATCACTAGTTTCAATACATAGGTATCGAATATCGAAATAAATAACTTACTCAAAGTTTGAAATTTCTAGCTAATAAGCTTATTTAGATACATAGGTTTTTGTATTTTTATAGATGTATCTGTAATATTTCAATTCTATTTCGTAAGTATTTCGTGTATAAAACTTTTTAAATTTTTAAGACAATATTATTAAAAAGTGGTTAACTACGATGTGTATTATTATAGAAATATTTAAAAATATAATATTTTTACAAAACTGATCGAAAAAAATGAAAAACTTTAAAAAGTACATTCGGGGCACATTCGGCATTTTAAATTGGGGCACATTCGGCCATATACAGGTTATGCAATATTATTTCCTTAAAATGTTTTTGAGTTTGTCTTTAAAACTAATCCTTTAATATGGCTCGAAATTGCATATAAAAGATCAAACGTGCTTATATTGACGAAAATGCGATAGAAAACCCCTATTTCTGATGGTGTGTGCGACCTTGAGATGTAAACGTCCGCCGCTAGAAAATAAAGCCCTATAATTCAAACATTGTGTGGCGTATTAAAACCAAATAGAGCCTTTAGAGGATCAGAATTTCAACCAGACTGATAGCGATGACAATTACCCGGCTATGTCTATGGTGCCGAATGTGCCCATTCAAATGCCGAAGCTACCCCGGGTTGGGGCACATTCGGCGAATTTGACTTTTTTTACAAAACTGTAAAATTTTTTAACTAATACTATTTTTATATATCTTTTTGGTACTATTTTTCATAATTAAGTGTCAGAGGACAATAATCAGCCATATAGTTGTTATATATGTTGAATATGTACTGAGATATAGAGCTCTAAAAAAAAAGTGCCGAAGGTGCCCCAGTCTCCCCTACATTGCCGATTTTCACAGGAAGCCATGTCACACTCAACCATCAATTGTGTGAACGTGTACACAAACACTACACTCACATACCATTGCCATGGTGTTAAAATTTAATTAAACTCACATTTTGAATTTTCAGTTCAGTGGTTTTTCGAGATTTCTCTGTAGTTTTTTCTTCGCTTGCCTTTTGCCAAACATTGATTGAAAGTTTGATGCTTTCTCTTGTCTTCCAGCCTCTGAAATGCGCCGCGCCATCACTTGAACACTCGTATGGCGGCCGTCAATGCATTTTTCACTTCGTTGTCATAGACAAATTGGTATAAATTTCAATAGAAAAAAAAACAAATTATAAATCATTTTTAAATGTTACAATGTTACATTTCGCTATGTATGCGACACTCGATCGAACGATGGTGGTGGTGTGATAGTATTGGTGATGCCTATGGTTTTGCTCAAATGATTCCGATGACTTAGTAAAATTGCAATGGCTTTTGTGTCCTCATACAATTGAGATTCATCTGCAGTATGTATGTTCATTGATTAAACCCTCGGTTAGTTGTCAAAAATATTTCAAACATATTGGAAAAGGTCCAAAATCTCAAGAACAATATTTAAAAAAACGCTACAATTATTTTCAATGTCATTGGAAGGGCAATATTTAAAAATAAATAAAATTAGTAATCGCATCTGTATAGTTAAAGGGGTCCGATATAACTACCACTGAAGTAGACATTTGGATTCTCTTCGGTGGTAATCAAATAATTGATACGCTTAGTCTTTTCAACTTTCCAGGAGTCCATTCACCAAAAATGTTGCGTTGCGATAGGTTTCGGCTTCAATTCTTGCACTAGCTGAATTTCGTAAAGCTTCACACATAAACCCTTCCGCAACATTCTTGAGTAACAGACAATTTGTTGCTGTGAACGGTGAAGAATCGATAATTGCATAACTAACAGAGTACGCATTTTGACAACAAAATTGAATGATTGTTCGTTTACAATAGTTTCACAGATAAATTATAGACCCATTTGTAGATGTTTGACAGTAGAGTTGGGTAATCTAGTTAATGGAGCGGATCGATCTTTCTTGTTCCTTGTTTAGAAAGGAAATAGTTCCTTAATAATGTTCCTTTGCCACATATTGTTCCTCTGCTCCACATACAGTTCCTACTACTTCCTACTACTAGATTCTTCATATGAATATTGGAATAAACTATGAACTTCTTCATTCCTGAACTACAAAACTCTATTTGATAGTAAAACAAAACGGGAAACGTGCATGAGCAGCCAAGTATATAATAGATACAAAATCACGCATTAAAAATGGACCTAAACAGATTGACCTATCGCTTTAAAATCCGCGTTGCTTACAATTTCGTGATGATCGAGTCACTATTGCGAAACGAAACGAAAACGTAGATGCCACAATTGTAACCTGAAAATCAAGGGATTTTTCATGACTGTTTAGACAATAATCTGTCAATATTTAGGGAGCCGACTGGTCCAAGAAATTACAGCCAATTCATCTGAAAAACGTATTTAAAACTCCCAAAATACCCACTTGGGTCAAATACTAAATTACCTGCTCAAAACATCGAATATAAGGGGATACATTTATATGGGAGGCTACACCAAAACGTGGGCCGATATATCCCATTGACAATATCAAACATCCTAGGAGTACTAGCAATATCTGTGCAAAATTTCAGAATGTTGAAAACGGTATGACAAAATTTGATATACACTCCACCACAAATGCATTCCATGTTCACGGGGTTTACATATCTTGATAATCTTTCGTGAAATTGTGTACCGACACGGGATTTAGCTACGGGAAAAGTTGAAGTCCAGTGGTAGTATGAAATATAGTATGCTACACATTGGGAAAGGTTTTGAATACATTTTTTGTCCGGAAACGGGTGGAGTTATTCAACCCGTACCGACTCCACAGAGCCCCATATATATTATCATTTTCACGTAAATGAAGTATAAACGCTTGTCCGATTAACACGAAATTTTGCATAATTGAATTGTGCACCGAGAGCTTCAGATCTTCTTTTAAGGCTTCCTTCAGACCGACTATGAAAACTTCCTTCACATAGTCTATAAAAAATCATTTAAGCTCATCAAAAATAACTCCCTGGATTTTGTCTATAAAGACTCCCCTCAGCTCGTCTGTAAAAATTCCCTTCAGTTCGTATAAAAAAACTCCCTACTCGCCCACTT
>NW_026875124.1:0-10045 GCF_032173495.1 Musca vetustissima
CTTCCACCTTTGGACCAAGAGTGACCCTTACCCAAAATTTCAAGATTCTTGCTTGATCCATTTTGTCTGGGCGTTTATGAATCGTTAAGTCAGTCAGTCAATCACTTTACTCTTTTATTAATATAGATATATTCCTAAGTCGTAGATTGGTTGTACCAGTGACATCGCTCAAGAAACATTGTCGACCTTAAATTAAGCCAAAGCGTCGGTGGTATATTATGCATTAAAATAATATTCAGATTTATCAGAAGACATACGATCAGTTGCAAATATCTTTATCGATCATATACGATATTCTATAAGGACGAATATATTGTTAACAATTTCCAAACTTATTCTCTAGTACCTTCATACTTAAAAAAAAACTATAATACATAAAAAAAATTAAAAATATACATTTTAAATATTTTTATTTATTTTCTTAAATGTTTAATTACAAAAAAACCTCTTCACATATTTTATATAGTTTCCATTGTACATTTAATGTAATTTGGATAATAGATGTTTAGTAAATTCCTAAAGATTTTTCCATGACAACATGAGGTTGACGAATGAATTCGAAATTTTCTGGTACACCCAAAAAGTCGGGGAATGTGATCATTTCGTCACGGCCCAATAAAACATCTTCCATCATGCGGCTGTAAAAAAGAAGGAAATATGAAATATATAATAAATATAAACCCAGATTATATAAATATATATAAATAATAACTGAAAATTGTCATTGTCAGATTATTACTCAGAAAATGAAGATATGTAAGTGTTGAAGGGCAGCCAAAGTAAAGAGGTATGACAAAGAACTGTATTGAAACTTGAACCTATAGAATTTAACATCGGCGTAACCGAAAGATATATACCCCCAGCATATGACAACGTTGTATACACGTATGCTGACTTTTGATATGCTATTTTGGTTTACGGAAGTCTACGGTATCACAGTTTAGTGTCGCGGATGATAATTTTTTTCAACATAGTGACAGTTTTTGATAAAGGCACTACAAATTAATGGTCTATATAGCCGATAGTTGCACTAAATCTATGGTTAGTGTAACTATTAAGATCAACTAAGTTTAGACCATACACGGTTCACCATTCGCTTCATAACACCTATATTGTTCATGAACCGTAACAGCAATATCCTCCGAGTACAGTGATATATATTTCATGCGGAAGCTCATAATTTCCTAGATAGGGGCCTTCAAGCCTCCGTTGGGACTCTTAATATTTCAGTTGTACTTTACGCACACATCTCAGATCATTTTGAAATTTATACCATAGGTAGCCGATCTGAACAACATAAATTTTCTCGGGGGGAAATTAGTACTTCCCGAAATATCGGGTTCCTAAGTTCAAAAAACACCCCCAATAATTAAATATCTTAAAGAATACCACTCCGAAACGTTTTGAAATATTTGCTACAGATTGTCCTTTTGATACTAATGACAACTTTTTAATTTGTTTGGGGAGGATTCCGAATATGGGGTACCAAATTTTTAAAAAGTCTGGCTACTTAGAAAAAAATTAATTTAAAAAAAATTCTGCTCGCCTAGCCCAATATTCCACTGCCGATAGTAGAAAGCTTTAAATCCCCGGCCGATGGCCGTCTACTCAAAAAAAATTGAAATGAAGAGAAAATTCTGCTCGCGTAGTCCAATTTTACACCTGTCTATAGGTGAAGGTCTTAAACCCCCGGTGGTAACAATTTAAATTTTGAAACACCATATTTCCGGAAGTATAAAATTCTTCTGAAAAAATATGTGGTTGTGATGGACACTATCTACAGTAAAATTTTCAAACGTTTCTGAGTGGTGTTCTGAAAGATATTTAATAGGATGTGTGGGTAATTTTGGAACTTTGGAGCCCCATATCTCGGAGAAGTACTGATTTTCCCCGAAAGAATTATGTTGTTGTAATCAGCATCAGAAGGGCTACCTATAGTAATTTCAAAATGATCTGAGAGGCGTCCGTAAAGTAGATTTGGTTCTTCCTTTTTCAAAAGGAGACTCTTTCGCATATCCAACGTTGTCATCTGTCCTTGGGAGGAAGTCTCAACTCATTGGCCGAAGGATTGACAATCATAAAATCACTTTAATTTAAAATCCCTCTGGAATCTCAGAGTTTCCTATCTAGTTCTCACCTTGACTGCAAAAATGGCAAACGACCAATTTGACGGGCAGCATGCAACTCCATACCCATTTTCAGTGGGGCATTCAAGCCTTCGCGATTCCTCAACACTTGCATTTGTAAGTTATATTGATGTGTGTCATAGTTAGCCTCCGAATCGCGCAGCCTATGAATGTGAGCAACTTGCATTAGGCAATTGCTTTTGCCGGGAGCAGCCACAGTTGGAGCGGCATCCAAAACGGTATTTGCAGTGGGTTGAACTTTAATTGATTGTTCCTAAAAGGTAAAATTAATCATTAATTAGATTAAGTTTTAAAAATAATTTTTTATTAAGAAAACTTACCATTTTTGAGAATACCTAAATTGTATTGAGAAAACAACGAAATTTTTTGCAATATAATGAATGCTTCTTCTTCTTTGTCAACTGCTTGATGACTTTGTTTTTTCGTGACAATTTGACAGTTATCGTTTATAAACAATATGAAGTTGGTTGCAGTTGTTGGAAAAATATATTGGTTATGGTAACATTTAAAGGGTATTGCCACATTATAATATTCGAATGGTTTATGTCTGTGCTAAGTAGTTTGTATTTGTATTAGGAAGTTCAAAAGTAGAGTTTATAAAAATAGAAGACTAATATAAATTGTTGTATGGAAAAAGTTTTTATAATTTTAATGGTTCGTTAATAAGTTGGTTAATAAGTTCGTCGACAGAAAAACAACACAGTTTTCTTCAATGCCCTGATGATAAGTGAAGAATCCAATAGATATATTGGAAATAATAAATATTCAAATTTGAAATTTATAACTATTTTTATTTATAAATAGTTACATTTTTTTGTGGGCACTTTTATTATGAAGTGGTGAAGTGAGGTTCCTTATGATAAGCTAGGGTAGCAACTCCTTTCCGACATAAAATGTTGTACGATGGTCAAACTCCAAATTGAGGGAACAAAATACATGATGATATAAGCCTATCAAAATATTGAAAACCAAAAATGACGGAGATGTTGTACAAATCCATAGAGAAAATACAATATAACACGGGATATATAATCACTTACATAAAGAGGATATTTCTAAATCTGAACCGATTTTTACAAAACTTAAGGGAACCCCCCATTCTCGATTTAAAATTTTCAAGATTTTCAATGGGCTGGTAAATCAATACCAATGATTGTTAAGGTTTGTAATTGTGCACATATATATTTGAAGTAGAGTTGTTCTATCTAGTTCAGTTAGCTGATCGCTCTTTTTAGTTCAGCTCTATAGACTGAACTAGTTCGGTCTTCTAGTTCAATCGTTCACAATTAAGCTCTTTTATTCAGCTGTCGTTTTACTTCGGTCGTTCTTTTAATAGTTTATGGCTCTCCGCATCGTTCAGTCGATAGTTTGTGTTCTTGGAAGATTGTGATGTGTGAATAAAAAAAATTTTACAATTTTGTTTTATGTATGGCGAGGATATTATATAGACAAATTTTAGAACAGTTTATGGGCATCTATGAGGTGTGGATTTTTCAAGAAAAGTTTCAGAAGATAGGCAACATATTTTATATGTTTACTAAATGAAAGCGCTGTTAATATCACATGCAAAATAAAACTCGATCGGTGCTGCTTCCATTACTCCAAACTCAATTCAATACGCTATGCTAAATTGCGTATCAATTGCCTAGAACAGTGTGATTTTGGTGTACCATTTATATAACGAAAATATATAGGAGCTATAACTAAATCTGAACTAAATCTTAGTACGCTTTGCAAAAATTGGTGCTCCATTTATGTAAGATCGGACGAAAATATATATGGAAGCTGTATCGAAATCTGAACCGATTTCCACAAAATGTTGTCTAAATCGGACAAATATTGGGTGTTTGTTGCACCATTCGCATAAAATCGTACGAAAATATATCTAAATCTGCACCGATTTTATACAATTTCAATAGGGTTCGTCCTTTGGCGAAATAAGTGACCTGTTTCATCCAAATCGGTTAATAAATGCTTCTGGTCGCTCACAAAAAATACATACGGATGGAAGCAAAGCAAATAAATTATCGTGCCCGTCATTTGTAAAACACTGCTTCGAGAAAAATGCGTTTAAAGTTTGAGAATCACTCTTGCCGTCACTTGATGTTGACTCAATAAATCGACTATATCTTCAAGAGTTGTTGAGATTTTCACTTGAAATTTTGTAGGGACAAGGTTTAACCATTTAGTGGTTTCAAAATTATGTTAGTGGAGTTCGATATTTGTCTAACTATTGTTTTTTTTCTTTTCATGAGAGTCTGACATTGACGAAAATGGATCGTTTATCTATTTCACAACTTATAAAACTGTTTAAAACCTACTACAAAAATTGTCATTCTGCCACAACCACAAATCGTACTTCAAGAGTATATTGTGGTTTACATAATCGTCCAACTTCGGCTACGTTAATAAACAAAATTGTCGTATTTGGGTTTATGACAAACCTCATGCAATTACCGAGGCCATTACATGCAGAATGTCACAATTAGGTGCGCTCTCTTGTCCGAAGTTGTTATTGGACCTTACTTCTTCGAAAAAGACTGGAATGGACCAACATGTAAAAATAAGCGACTATACATCACCAGTCCTGAGATTTGACGATGTAGTAGTCGTTACATCGTCGACTGGAAACCTAGCAATCCTCCTCTGGTCGGTCTGGTTTCTATACAGACGGATCCAAGATGAAAGAAGGTACGGAGGCAGCCGCCTTGAGCTTACCTACAAGCTGGATAGCAACTGTGGTGTTTTCCAAGCTGAAATCTTCGCGATCTGTAAGGCAGCGGAATTGATAACAAGTCTGGATGCAGAAATCGTTGAACCGGTGACCATCCTTGTAGTTAGTTAGGCGGCTCTTAAATCCATCAAATCCTGCAACAAATCTGTGGTCGTCCTCGAGTGTAGAGCAGCTATCGGCTGTGTTGGGTACCAGGTCACGGGTAATGAAAAAGCAGACGAATTAGGTAGACGCGGGAACCTGTGCTGAAATTAGAGTAATGACAGGAGTCATTACTGGCCATTGCAATATTATGGCCTTTACCAGTAAGTGAGATCATGATGCTACTGCCTACCGCAGACTCTGTGTTTCGTGTCAATCTGACAACCATGAGGAGTTTTGTGCACCATTTATTTAAAATGGGGCGAACATATATATGGAAGCTATATCCAAATCCGAAACGATTTCAACGTTCAAGGTTTATACTAACTTCAGTACGTTTTCTGCATATCGGCCATATTTTTGGTTCTTGGTGTATCATTTACTTAAAACCAGACGAAACTATATATGGGACCTATATTTAAATCAGAACCGATAAGTGATTTTCAAATAAATGAGCTGTGCAAAATGTCATCCAATTCCGATCATAAATGGGACCTGCACTTTTTTGCAATTTAGCATGGACGGCGATTTATATATGACGGCGGACATATATAAATCGACTCAGAAAGTAATTCTATGCATATTTTCAAAAGGAACCATCGGTCTATCTCGTTTCCTTTTGCCTGTTATCAACATAGGCACAAATACATAATACTCTGCACCACAATGTGATGAAGTTTATAAGTTTCCAGATTAAATGAAACCTTTTACAAATTAAATGAAACTTTTTCAAAATCAAACGAAACCTTTTCCAAATTAAATTAAACCTTTTGGCAATTAAACGAAACCTTAGTTAGTTTTGTTAAAACATTTTTATTTTTCAATGTAATCCGAAAATTCAATATACTTAGTCCAACGCTTTTCTAGAAATTCTATACCTTGATTAAAATAGTTTTCTTCAAGGCCTTCAAAATTGTCGTTAAAAACTCTAATTGCATTCTCATTGGAGGTAAAACGCTTGCCAGGAAGGATTTTTTAGATTTGGGAACAAGGGTAGTAATGCAAATCGTACTTTAATTCGTTGTTGTCTTGATGAAAAATATTTTTTTTGTGTTGTAAGCCAGGACGTTTTTCTCGAATTTTTACATTTAATTGATCCAAAAGTTTGCAATAGTACTCTGTATTTATTATTTTACCATTTTGCAGATTGTCAAGCAATAAAATACCTTTGAAGTCCCAAAACCGTTGCCATAACCTTACCAGCCGATTGAATTGCATCTTTTGGATTCGATCAAATTTTTTATGTCATGTCGCTTGTGTATTTGAGCATTATTTTCCAACTCTGGATTGATTTTCTCAAACAAAAATTTCTATAAATAATTTAAATCTGTCTGCATTGACACTGGAATTAGAAACGATTGTGTGATGTACAACTCCCGCGTTGTTTTTGGAACATTGAAGGAAAATAAGCGTGGAGGAAATAGAACTAAGTTGTTGACACAACAAGTTTTAAGTCTGATCGAGTTCTATATAGAAAGTCAACCTGGAATTACCCTCAAAGCCATAAAAACTAAACTGTTGAGAGAAAATGATATAAATATTTCCACAAGCTGCATAGAATATGGATTACGGAAATTAAAAATTACGTTTAAGATGACCTCTATTGAAATAGAACGAGAGAATGACTCCAGAACATTAGGCTTGAGACAAAAATATGCTCAAGACTTTACAAAATGGATACCCCAACAAGGAGAAAAATTAATATTCATTGATGAGTGTGGACTTAATCT
Source organism: Musca vetustissima (assembly GCF_032173495.1). Taxonomy (NCBI): domain Eukaryota; kingdom Metazoa; phylum Arthropoda; class Insecta; order Diptera; family Muscidae; genus Musca; species Musca vetustissima. The sequence goes on from NW_026875124.1 coordinate 6,753, forward strand.
TCACATACGAAGAACCCAAGCCCGTTCAAGACAAGGAACAAGAGCACACATTGTGTTGCCTACGGTCAGAGGTCGTAATGTCACTATAATTGCAGCAATAAACAACGCGGGAGTTGTACATCACACAATCGTTTATAATTCCAGTGTCAATGCAGACAGATTTAAATTATTTATAGATTTTTTTTTTTTTTTTTTTTTTTTGAGAAAATCAATCCAGAGTTGGAAAATAACGCTCAAAAAAACAAGCGACATGACATAAAAAATTTGATCGAATCCAAAATATGCAACCTTAAATTCTTACCGCCTTATTCTCCAATGCTAAATCCAATCGAAAATGCATTTTCAAAAATAAAATTATGTGCAAGAGCTGAGCTGTGAGACGTTTCAATGGAACATAACATTGTTGATGTAATCGCGCGAAGTATTCAAAAGCTTACTCGGCAAGATTGTTCTAACTACGTTATGGACATGGTTTTGAAAATCCCACAAGCTGCAAGTGGGGAACCCCTTCATTAAGATAAGCAGTTACCTTATCATCAACAATTTATTAAGTCAAATATAGCATTTCCACATTAAATGAAACCTTTTACAAATTAAATGAACCCTTTTCCAAATTAAATGAAACCTTTTCCAAATTAAATGAAACCTTTTCCAAATTAAATGAAACCTTTTCCAAATTAAATGAAACCTTTTCCACTTGAAATGAAACCTTTTACAAATAGAATGAAACCTTTTCCAATTGAAATTAAACCTTTTACAAATAGAATGAAACTTTTTCCAAATTAAATGAAACCTTTATTCTTATCTAAGGAAATATAATATTTGCAGTAATTTTAAACCAATATTTGAAAATTAAATCAAAGAATATTAACAAATATAATTGTATGGCTATGTAATTAACATAAATAAACGTAGTTAGAACAATCTTGCCGAGTAAGCTTTTGAATACTTCGCTCGATTACATCAACAATGTTATGTTCCATTGAAACGTCACACAGCTCAGCTCTTGGACATAATTTTATTTTTGAAAATGCATTTTCGATTGGATTTAGCATTGGAGAAAAAGGCGGTAAGAATTTAAGGTTGCATCTTTTGGATTCGATCAAATTTTTTATGTCATGTCGCTTGTGTATTTGAGCGTTTTTTCCAACTCTGGATGGATTTTCTCAAAAAAAAAAAAAAAAATTCTATAAATAATTTAAATCTGTCTGCATTGACACTGGAATTAGAAACGATTGTATGATGTACAACTCCCGCGTTGTTTATTGCTGAAATTATAGTGACATTACGACCTCTGACCGTAGGCAACACAATGTGTGCTCTTGTTCCTTGTCTTGAACGGGCTTGGGTTCTTCGTATGTGAAGATTAAATCCACACTCATCAATGAATATAAATTTTTCTCCTTGTTGGGGTATCCATTTTCTAAAGTCTTGAGCATATTTTTGTCTCAAGCCTAATGTTCTGGAGTCATTCTTTCGTTCTATTTCAATAGAGGCCATCTTAAACGTAATTTTTAATTTCCGTAATCCATATTCTATGCAGCTTGTGGAAATATTTATATCATTTTCTCTCAACAGTTTAGTTTTTATGGCTTTGAGGGTAATTCCAGGTTGACTTTCTATATAGAACTCGATCAGACTTAAAACTTGTGGTGTCAACAACTTAATTCTATTTCCTCCACGCTTATTTTCCTTCAATGTTCCAAAATTTTGTTTGTAATTACTTCACATTGTCGAGAGTTTACTGTTTTGGAAGTTCACATTATCGAGAGTTCACTGTATTTAAAAATAGCCACGTTTAAAATAAATGCGAACCTGATTTTAGCTCGGCAAGCTCTGATAATTGGGAACCTGAGGAAGAATCAATATCCTCGCCAAGTATTGCAAGTGGAAATGATCCAGAACCTACCGAAGCTACATCTACAAGACCCCGAAACAAATTGGGTCAGTATAACAAAATAACAAAAGACATGAAATTGTTATTATTTAAATTCTATGAAGAGGGGAGAACCATTTCCGAGGCTGCAAATTTAACCTGCATAAACATAAATTCCGAAAAAACATTTATAAGAAGATACAAAAAAAATTTTGGAACATTGAAGGAAAATAAGCGTGGAGGAAATAGAATTAAGTTATTGACACCACAAGTTTTAAGTCTGATCGAGTTCTATATAGAAAGTCAACCTGGAATCCTAATTCCAGTGTCAATGCAGACAGATTTAAATTATTTATAGAATTTTTTTTTGAGAAAATCAATCCAGAGTTGGAAAATAACGCTCAAATACACAATGTACATGACATAAAATATTGGATAGAATCCAAAAGATGCAACCTTAAATTCTTACCGCTTTATTCTCCAATGCTAAAGATTGTTCTAACTACTTTATGGACATGGTTTTGAAAATCCCACAAGACTGCAAGTCGGGAACCCCTTCATTAAGATAAGCTGTTACCTTATCATCAACAATTTATTAAGTCAAATATGTATTTCGCATTTAGGACCGGGTATTCAATTCTTGTTCTTAAATATTTAGTTATTAAAATGTCAAGAAATACCCCAGTTTGTATTACTATTTATTTAGTTTTATGTAGTAAAGATATTAAATGAAATCACACCGAATTAAAGAATATTTATGTTAATTGCATAGCCATACAATTATATTTGTTAATATTCTTTGATTTAATTTTCAACTATTGGTTTAAAATTACTGCAAATATTATATTTCCTTAGATAAGAATAAAGGTTTCATTTAATTTGGAAAAAGTTTCATTCTATTTGTAAAAGGTTTCATTTCAATTGGAAAAGGTTTCATTCTATTTGTAAAAGGTTTCATTTCAAGTGGAAAAGGTTTCATTTAATTTGGAAAAGGTTTCATTTAATTTGGAAAAGGTTTCATTTAATTTGGAAAAGGTTTCATTTAATTTGGAAAAGGGTTCATTTAATTTGTAAAAGGTTTCATTTAATGTGGAAATGCTATATGTATTTCGCATTTAAGACCGGGTATTCAATTCTTGTTCTTAAATATTTATTTATTAAAATGTCAAGAAATACCACACCGAATTAAAGAATATTTATGTTAATTACATACCCATACAACTATATTTGTTAATATTCTTTGATTTAATTTTCAAATATTGGTTTAAAATTAGTGCAAATATTATATTCCTTAGATAAGAATAAAGGTTTCATTTAATTTGGAAAAAGTTTCATTCTATTTGTAAAAGGTTTCATTTCAATTGGAAAAGGTTTCATTCTATTTGTAAAAGGTTTCATTTCAAGTGGAAAAGGTTTC